>NC_056726.1:1998502646-1998802646 GCF_019279795.1 Protopterus annectens | reverse complement strand
TTATACTTGGTGGCTTTGCAGTTTCCCGCCCCTAGTGTAAATTTGATCTGGGACACTCTTCCCAGTTTAGTGTCATTGCCTCATTCTACCTAATACTGGGAGAACATTTGAGAAGGCCACCCCACTTAGTTGTTAACCTTGAGTTATCATCTGCTCCTCCTCCTTACTCCCTTTCCACTTTACAAAAAAAAAATTATAAGCTTGTTTCCTGCCTTTCCTGTAAGTAGTCTAGTCCAGATACAGATTTGCGGTATCCAGGATGGCTTGTAAGCTTCTGAGCCCCCACCGCTTAGCTAGGGTTAAACTATTCCCGGCGCCATAAAGTCTGCTCTTCAAATTTTCCCTTAGAACTAGCCAGTTTTTTAGTTTTAGCACTCAAATCTGTTTCTTTGAGCTCAGCACTTGTTCAGAACTCATTGTAAGCACTAAATAAACTACTAATTACTACCCCACTCAACTTTCCTCACTTTTCTAGAGGAAAACAGGTTTTAGTACTTAATAAATAACCACCAATTCAGGCATGTCTAAGGGTCAGCTCCCAATGTTTTCTCCTGTCTACCTGATGAATCTGGGCATCTTAGTGTAATGCAGCAATTGCCTCATGTACACAGACAGCCCTCTCCTCCTACCACCCAACACTACAACCTGTGAGAGACGCACTTATATAGCCAAACTGGAAGCAAAGCTCTCTTCACCCAGGATTGGACTAGACAGTCAAGAGGAGAGGGTAAACACTTACACCACACCACACTCATCACATAGTCCCTCAAAACCTACACCACCAAAACACACACATAGAAACACAAAACATACACCTACATTCACGGAGGCTCTCAATAAAATTCTGCCCAAGCAACAGGGACCTCAAAGCAGAAATGCATGCAACCTCCACCCCCAACCCAAATGACACATAGCCCACAAACTCAGTGTGCCACTCAGCCACAGCTTATAAGGCATAACAATGTACCCAACACTCTAGTCATAGGTAACTCTATAGTTAGGCACACTGATGTTCCACTCACCAGGTTAAACAAGGAAAAAGTTACTGTCAGCTGCCTGTCGGGTGCCAGGATCCACCACATAATGCATGTACTCAGGTCACTCCACAACAAGTACAAATATGATTCTGTCATTGTCCATGTTGGTGTGAATGACCTAAGATGTACCTCCCTGGACTACATCAAAAGAGACATTGAGGAGCATTCTGATCTTGTAGCCCAGGCAGGTATGACCCTAGCCCTGAGTAGCATCCTGCCATAACCCAGAATGATCCCACAGTACAAGGACAAAATGACTGACTTCAACAATTGGCTAAGCTCCTGGTGTCATTCTAAGGGGATCCTGTATCTGTCTGCCTGGGATGACATGAACAACAGAACACGATGCTTTGCCAGAGATAGCCTGCACCTGTCGCCCTTGGGATTCTGGATACTGGCTAAGGCTCTTGCCACCCCTATAGTGTCTTTTTTAGGCAAGGTTCAAATGACAAATTCACCACCGTAACAGGTACAAGCAAGCAAAATCTGAGGGTAATGCTACTCAATGATAGAAGTGTAAACCTCAAAATGCACTCACTGGAGGCACTCCTTAAAATGGAGAACATCGACATCTGTGCAGTGACAGAGACCTAGTTCAAGGCTCCAGATAGCATCCCTGCATTACCAGACTATAATTCATACCGCACCTTTCGGCTACATAACCTGGACTGAAACACTAAAGGTAGAGGCATGTTCATATTCATTAAGGATATCCACACCTCCAGGCTAGTTACTCAGCATAATGTATCCGAGATTATCCAAGTGCAACTAACTCTGGGCAAGACCGTAATCCAAATTGTAGCTTGCTACAGATCCCCCACCATGCCCCAGGATTCCCACTCCTCATTTCTTGATACACTGGAAAATATTAGGGTACAAACTAACATCCTAATAATGGGCGATTTTAACTACAACACCATTAACTGGGAAAACTACTCATGTACCAAGTCTTTTGCTCAACGTTTTCTGGAATTCATAAATTCTAATGACTTGGATCAATTTATCCACACCCCCACTAGGGGCAGCAATATCCTAGACCTGGTCATTACCAACATGGGCAACTGGTATTCCACACCAGAGGTCAATTCCTCATTGGTCAGATCCAACCAGAAAATAATCACCCTAGGCATCTACATGTCGCCCCCACCCCCCATTAGGGAAACCACCGTAAAAAAATTCTCCAAAGCCAACTTCACGCTTCTTAATACAGAAGTGGCAAACTTCACAACACCCATGCAGACAGACAATAAAGGTATGACTGCTGAATCTTACACAAATGCACTTTATAAGCACTTACACGAGTGCACGGATCGTGCTATCCCTAACAGAATCAAGATGTTATCCTCCAAAAAAAGGAAGCCAATCTGGTGGTCTCCTGCCATAAACAAACTCTAAAACAGAAGAAAGAAACTGCTGCAAAAAATAGTAAAATCCCATGATTGGAGGAACATCCTGGTCAGCTTCAGTAAGAAGCTGAGATCCCTCATAAAATCCTCTAAAGCTAGTTACAAAAACAAAATCACCACTGTTTCTAAAGACAAACACAAAGCATTCTATAACTCAATGGCAACACTCAGATCTGTTATATTATACAATGGCACTAAATATACAAAACCAACTGAAATTGCCAACATCCTGGCAGATAGGTTCAGTGCTAACTTTACCCCCCTCTCACCCCCTAAAGGACCCATCTCTATATCAGAAGAATGCAAAGTTCTGTAATCACGGCTGCACAAGTAAAAACCACACTCTTCAAAGCCAAGAACACAGCATCCATGGGACCTAACAACATCCGAGGCTGCATTCTACATGAACTACAGAATGAACTGGCATCCTACCTGAGTACCATGTTCAATCATAGCCTCACCTCAGGCTTTGTGCCCACTGAATGGCACACAGACATGATTATCCCACTCCACAAAGGGGGATCCACCACAGACCCCAGAAACTACCACCCCATTAGCCTGACGAGCCCGGTGACAAGGCCATGGAATGTATCAGCATGGAATTTATAAACAAAGACATTGGTAATCTCCAAACTCTGGACCCCACCCAGTTCAGGTTTGTAAAAGGCAGATCATGTCTCCTAAACCTGATAGACTTCTTTGAAGCAGTCACCAAAGCCATAGATGAGGGTAAGGTGGTTCACACAGCCTATCTAGATCTTGCCAAGGCTTTTGACATCATCCCCACTCTGGAATTATAGATAAACTCACTAAACTAGGTATAAATCCCTATGTCACAAGATGAGTTGCCAACTGGCTCATTGACAGAACCCACACTGTGAAAGTAGCAGACTCCAAATCCGACTTCAGACCAGTGACAAGTGGAGTACCACAGGGTTCAGTCCTGGGTCCTCTCCTGTTTGGTATCTACTTCTCAGAAGTACAGGATAACACAGAATGTCTTTGGCTAACAAAGTTCACAGGTGCCTGTAAACTAGGATCCATAATCGAAACCCCTAATGATGTGGACATCCTACGAAAGGGGCTCACTGATACAGATGCCTGGTGTCAAAGCCATGGCCTCAAGCTCAATGACAAAAAGTGCATTGTCATCCCTTTTGGTAAAAACTCTGTACCCATGAACTACCACATAGGCGGTAGTCTACTTAACACCGAAAGTGTGATAAGAGACCTTGGGACACAGGTGGACAGTAGTCTCTCCTTTGATAATCCCATTGCCACAGTAGACAGGAAATCCTTCTATGTGGCATACCACATCACAAAAGGTTTCTCATCCAGGAAAAAAGAGATCATTTTTTATCTCTACTAGTCACTCATTAGACCCATTATAGATTACAAAGCCCCTTTTGGTATGTACCTTACAAGACATCTACAACAACTAGAAAGGCCGCAGAAATACCTCACAAAGAGGATTACCAGCCTCAAATAGATGCCCTACACAGACTGTCTCAAAATACTCCAGCTTTACTCCATCGCATATCGCCTACTCAGAGGCGATCTCAGCCTGACATACAAAGCTATGTCAAACCCAGAGCTGTTGGACATGCTCCACTTAAAGAAATCCCAATCTCTCTGAGCTACACGCTCTAGGGACCTAAACCTTATCACCACAATAAACAGAACATGCTGGAGGGATAGATTCTTGTCCCACAGACTTCCCATACTCTGTAACAAACTACCTATCTATATCAAACTAAGCTCCTCATTAGCACTCTTCAAGAAAAATCTTGACTGGATGGGAGATAGGAAATTCACCCCGGGGATCACTTCTGTGGCTCTGCTCGACAGGGGCACAGGAAAATAATTTTCTTGGGTGGCGAAAGCCAGGGTACCTTTTCGGCTAGGCTTATATAGGATCTAGGGTCAATAGCCTAGTACCTACCTATGAATCTATGACATATATCGCATTCTTTTTGTAAGTGTTCTGGTCCTAAAGAATAAGATTGAGGGCATCAGATTAAGGCAACTTGTACCCACACTTGTCGTTTTTAAAACCTGTTGGACCTTTCTCAGACATTTTTGTAGTTAAGAGAGGAGAGTTAAAGTAAAGGAAAACCTATTGGACCTTTCTCAGACATTTTTGTAGTTAAGAGAGGAGAGTTAAAGTAAAGGAAAAGGAAAATGGAAAAATACCAGCAATGTTATTTCAAAACTACAAGAAAAAACTTGTAGATAAATAGAAAATACCAACAATAGTAATTATAGAAATTATACTACACGTAAAAACAGTAAAGGGAAGGAGTTAGGTCTACTAACGATGGTAGAAAGGATTCACACTGAAAGTGTAAGAGACAGAAGAGAAGAAGGACATAAGATGAAAAATGAAGATAAAATATTAAAGAAATAATTGTTTGTAGAAGTTTTTAGAAAGAAAGTATGAAATATCATCTTATCTCTCACTGAATACTCGAGAGCTGATAGCAACCATGTCCAAATGCTAAAGTGGCAAATGAGATCTGAGGGACATTAGGGGTGGTGCATTATTGGTAGGGAAGGAGCTTCACAGTTTGTTGATGGTCATGAGCTATTAAAATGGCTGAGTCAGATCCGAGGAAGGAATGAAAATTGACATCAGATACTCTCTTAAACTATTCTTACATTTTAACATAAACTTCCACATATAACCTTGACAAGTGAGTATTCTAAAGTTAAAGTAGAAGAAAACAGCATCTCTTACTCAGTCTGTCTAGAAGTTTATCCTCTTTACCCCCAAGAACTGGGTTAGAAATAGTAAAGAGCCTGTATGCAGCAGGAGCAGTAGGAGAAATGGCTGTAAGATCATCTCTAAGATAAGAAAAAAGACATTTATTAGTTTGAGAGACCTTATACAGTTTATCTGCATTCTTAGGGTCTGATTTCTGGGAATTAGAAGTGATGCTGATGGCATTGAAAGCATCCTCTATGGCTGGCAGAATAGGAGGAATGGGGGCAGTATGAAGGGCTTCTTACTCTAATAAATCATATTATCTGCCTGTTTCTGAATGAATATCCATCCATTCCCATGAATATACATTCTTTAACCTAGAGACAGTTTCAGATAAGAAAAACTCCTTGGTACTTAGGTATTATTGCAACCACATTTCTAACCCTGTATAATTAAAAACATTTTCAGTCGCCGAAAACTTTTGCTGACTTTTACATGCAGTAAGCCTGAATTCCACAGCAGAATACTGTTAGAAACATTTAATTTCTGAGGAATAAGTAAGTTGTGCCTGTCTTTCTGGGGCTGAAAACACTTACTTACATTGTTTACTCGCAGACAGGATCTGAGCAAGTGAGTGTTTCTATATTAGCAACAATTCTGGAGTCTTTTCTGCTCTGCAATTTGATGTTCACTAAGTGCAAGAAAGCATCTACGAAGGAGCTTGACTTTTAAACAAAACATGGTCATACCATATGTACTGAATACAGACACCAGATTGTCCGAAGAAAAGTAGCATTTCTTGGACTTAATGAATGCAACCACCATGTAATTGAAGCTTCTATAATCAGAAGTCTTTCTCAAGGGTTGATTTAGGAAACTCGTTTTAAAAATAATGCAACCAAGTTAAACACTTAGAGGATCGCAGTTCCCTTGCTTTTCTGGGCAGAGTGGTACACAGAATGGTTGTAGGCTGCATGTTTTAAATAATGCACTTGATGACAATTGTCCGTTTGCAGGTGGTTGACAACCTCCTGCTTGCACTTCTTATTCTGATTCCCCTTTTCAAGGTAATGTGAAAGAGTACTAAGTGGAAGTTTACCCACTCATTTGTACTTATACAATAATACATATTACTTATAATTGTATATAATCATGCAGTCGTTTCGTGAAAAAATTACTAATTACAGGAGGTTAAAAAGGTGGTTGTGATAATACATAAGTGCCAACTCCTCTATGTGTTTATTTTTGGGCTCACTGCCCAAAGATCCAGCATCCTGGGCTATTCAGCCCTCAGAAGATAAAACCCTATCTCTGACCACATCGGAATTATCTAACACAGCATCCCATCACTGGAAGTGGAGTAATAAGGTAAAAGAGTCACTGGGTATTCAGTACTGACCATCTGCAACAAACTCATAGCCAAGGTAAGAACATCATTTGTGCAAACAGATACCATTTATCTGTTATCACAATAATTAGCATTTTGTTTCTTTTTACTAGGAAAATCCTTGGAGGAAGACCGACTGAGGAAGGCATACCATTCCGTGCAAGTGGTATCGTTCCCCAGCAACCCCATGAAGTCCCTCCTGGAGTGTCCCTTGTACCTAAAATGGATGGTTTTCTCATGACCTCATCAGGCAATGGGACAGCTGAAGAGGATGTGTCTACCACCAGACCATAGTGGTTGGGAAAGTTACACAAGAGGAATTTGAGGAAACCGGTAAGTGGTTTAAGGAACCAGTATTAGCCACTGTAGACTCACCTACCATCAACTAAGGTATTGACTGAACCTACTAAGAAAGCAAGGGCTCATGCTTTAACTACTATTTCTTTTTAGGTACACTGTGAGAATGACTATCGCCCCATAAGCCTGACTAGCTTGGTCTGCAAAGCTATGGAAAGGATCATCATGGACCTCATAAATAAAGATATTGGGGACATACAGGCACTGGATCCTACCCAGTTCGGCTTTGTTAAGGGCAGATCCTGCCTCTTAAACCTGGTTGATTTCTTTGAAACAGTCACCAAGGCCATTGATGAGGGGAAGGTGGTCCACACAGCTTACCTGGACCTCGCAAAAGCCTTCGATACAATACCCCACTCGGGCATTATAGATAAGCTCACCAGCTTAAATATAAACCCCTATGTCACTAGATGGATTGCAAACTGGCTCAAGGACAGAACCCACATGGTTAGAATTGCTGGAGCCATGTCAGACTCCAAACCAGTTACAAGTGGTGTCCCACAAGGCTCAGTCCTGGGACCTCTCTTGTTCGGTATATATTTCTCGTAGGTACAGGCCAACACGGAAGGACTGTGGCTGACCAAGTTCACAGATGACTGCAAACTGGGCGTCATAATCGACTCTCCAGCCGACACAAGCATCCTCCAAAAGGGCCTCATAGAAACAGACAACTGGTGCCAGAGCCATGACCTCAAGCTAAATGCCAAAAAGTGTATAGTCATCCCCTTTGGCAAAAACAAAGTGCCCACAAATTACCACATAGGTGGTAATCCATTAAGTACAGAAGAAGTAATTAGGGACCTGGGGACCCAAGTTGATAGCAATCTCTCATTTGACAACCACGTGGCCAAGGTGGTTAGAAAAACATTTTATACAGCCCACCTAATCATGAAGGGATTCACATCTAGATCAGGGGAGGTCATCGTGCCTCTTTACTCATCCCTCATCAGGCCCATAATTGAGTACAATGCCCCTTTTGGGATGTACCTTACCAGACACCTGCAGCAACTGGAAAGACCCCAAAAGTACCTCACCAAGAGGATCAAAGGGCTCAAACAGATGCCATATGCTGCCCGGTTAAAGAAACTCCAGCTCTACTCAGTGGCATACCGCCTGTTCAGAGGCGATCTGTGCCTGACGTATAAAGCCATGTCCAACCCGGAATTAATGGACATGCTGCACCTCAGAAAATCCAAATCCCATCGAGCTACGCTCGAGAGACTTGAACCTCAGCACTGAAATAAATAGGACATGCTGGAGGGACAGATTCATAACCCAGAGGCTCCCTTCACTCTAGAATAAAATCCCAGTCCAGGTTAGGCAGAGTCCCTCATTGACTGTCTTCAAGAGGAATCTTGATGAGTGGATGGGAGATCATAGGTTTACCCCGGTTATCACTTCTGTGTCACTGTTAGACAGAGGCACAGTATACTAACCTCGAAAAAGGGCATAGCAAAATAAATTTAAAATGGGTGGCGAAAGCCAAACACATTCTGGCTAGGCTTATAAATGCCCTAGGGCAGCTAGCCTAGTATGAACCTATGAACCTATGAACCAGTGGAACCGGAATAAGTATTTATGCTGTAGCAAAGGAAGACACCTGCAGAGAGTTGGTCAGAAGGTAAGTTGTCACTTAGTGCACACAAGCATTCAAAAAGCCTAACATTCCCAATAACAAAAAGTACACAAGTAACACAAAAAAATTCACTGTTAGAAAATAGATACCTTCCCTGCAGTGAACTGCTAATTATAAAGTCTGTCAATTAAGTTTTTACAAAGTGTGCACAAGCAGCAACATAACACATTTCTGCCCCTAAAGTACTCTTCACAACTATACAAAATATAAGTAATGAGAGTGAAATCTAAGTAATAAGACTAAGTCTAAAAACTAAGCTAAAACCTAACAGCTGTGCCTGGAATTGAAACAGTGGTAATTCAATGACACTACTTAAAAACAGCATTCTTAAAGAGACGTACCACAATTATGTCAAAAATATATAGAAAAATAAAGCTTTTCAATAAAATTACAAATAAGTGTGGAAGTGGTCCCCAAAGGGGACTTATCTGTCAGAAGGGAAGCCTTAGGCCAACTACTGTTTCTAACAAGCCTCAGAGCTGCATCTGCACAAGGAAGCAAGGAAAATCTTAAGATGTTCCCTCTGGCTGCTTATGTAGTTCCTTCTAAAAGGGCTTAGCCTTTAAGGAGCCAGAGTGACGGTATGGGAGAAGGTGAATGCTTTTGGTAACTGGCCGGGTGCTGTAATGAATATCATAATATAACATTTAGTGAGCATAATACTGATAATGCTTGAGCATGCAAAATATAACAGCAATATACAACATAGTTCATCTTAAGATGTATGGATATTCAAAATGAATATCAGTGGGATGATTAATTTTGCATGGTATTTGATAGCTTATTAATATGAGCATGTGTATTTGACAAACACTCAGAAGACCACATGTTACTGCCAAACTTTCTTTTATCACTAAATATATCTCAATGAGCATACTTATGAGCACTTTAATAACACCTTAGTTGATTTAGTTTTTATGAAACAACATATCCCCTCATATATCCCTACAAGTATAAGAGAAAGAATTGCCTGCCAATAGTTCCCACCTCTTTTCTTCCTTATTGCTGCTTCTGACATAATTTATTCTCTACTTATTTCTATTTATTGCATTGTTAACTGGAATGGCCCAGCTTGGCCAGCTCCCCTTTTTAGCAAAGTGCCAAGGAGAAAAGTTGCATATCAGTGCTACAGCTACTAAATTTAAGTATACCTGGCTAAAGTATTTTATATATATATATATATATATATATATATATATATATATACACACACATATATATACATATATATATATATATATATATATATATATATATATATATATATATATATATATATATAGGCTCATAGGTTCATAGATTAGTACTAAGCGAACTGCCCTTGCGAGCCATTTTAAGCCTAGCCAATTATCCCTTGTGAGACTCAAACCCTGCAACTTGTGTTTGTAAGGCAAACACCTTAACCATATGGCCACCCTCCCATATATATATATATATATATATATATATATATATATATATATAAAGAGAGACATACACACACACACACACACACACACACACACACACACAAAATGTATTCTATAAAGAAAAGAGTGCAAAACTATGTACATAATGCACATGCGAATGGAAAGATAATCAGTAGATTAAATGAGGGCTGGAAGAAAACAGAAAAAGTGGAAAGACAGTAAAGAACTACACATGAGGGAGGTAGCTCATTTATTTCTTTAACTGACTGTACTCCCCTTTTACTAAGTTTGTCATAATATCTTGTTAGCAAAATGCATACTCTTCCTTTTTACCTAATTTAATTGGAATACCTAAAGGCTTAACATTAGGTCTTTAGGTCTTCTTCTACTTATTATTTTTTTATTACTGATGTATGATTTTAAAAATATGGTTGCTTCTATAATATATAGATGACATAACACATTTTATCTTTGCCAACAATATAAATGGCCTACAAACACTGATGTAAAAATCATTGAACAAAATAGAAGCATGGCTGGAGAAAGTTCAACTAAGAGTTAATGATAAAAAGAGAAAAATTTTACATTTAGTCCTAATACAATCCTAAACAATGATGCTACCATTAATATTATTTTGCTAAAATGCTATTTAAATTGAGCACATAGCTTACACAGTTATCAGGAATGATAATAAGTCAATACATAAAATCTTCCTGTCATATTTATAATGTAATAAGTAAAACAAAAAATTATTTTTATTTATTTTATTTTAAATTTGTTGACCGGGCTGTTCTGACTGGATATATGTCCATTTTCAGCAGAGGCCCGGGGAGAAAGGCTCCAATGAACACAAATAATAGTTATTTTACATGACAGATTTAAAAATCAAGTTACAACTTAAAACAATTCTTTATATTGCTTTACATTTCTTTACATTGCTGGTTTAAGATTATTTGTACATGTAATGATTTAGGGGATAATACAGGAACATGAAAGATATGATATGAGGTTAATATATGATGATTTTAGGGAATAGTACATGAAGATATTAGGAATGGCAAGAGGTTAATATATGAAAACACACATTCTTTACAGGTTAACAGAGAAGCACCTACTTGGTTAGTCAGGGTTAGCACAAGGGCATAACCAATGTGTATATAGGTATATTTTCAATTTGTTTTTAAAAAGTGATATTGAGGAAAGCAAGGTCAAAACAAAAACAAAAGCTTGATATTCTATATATAGTCAAACCTTTCCTCCTGGAATCTTTTTTACTTGTTATAGCTCAGTCTTATCATTTTGCCTACTATTCTTTACACATCCCATATCCTTTTCAGTATTCAAAATATTAAACTTAGTAAATCATAAGAATGCTAAAATAAAATTTCTTAAATTGCCTCTAACCAGTCACATAGAACTCATCACAATGCAGCAATTGCATAATACATTCTTAAATTCTGTATAAAAAGTTGTTCAAAATACCTTTTACAAATCTGACAAACATTCATCACTTTCACATCTTTTCCACATCTGCAATCCTTAAAATCACTTAGGTCTCAAAATATATGATACAAGCAAAGAGATCATGTAGTCATTTTGGTTAATTACTGCGCTCAGTTTCTGTTGCAAGACTCTGGAATGTCATTTCAACAGAATTTTGTTTTGACCTAACTATAATAAAAAGGAACTAACACAAAAACTGGATATGTTCATGTTTCCACACCCACATAAACATGTTTCTTTGACATATTATCAGTTTAACTTTAACTTAACCTTTCTATGGATACAAATACCCAGACAATGTTCAGTGTACTCTGTCCACACTGAAGACCAGTTTGGAAATACATGCATTCTTGTTTTTCTTCTCTTTTTGTACAAATGAACAGTTACATGCCAACTTCCTGGCCTCTCTCCATGTAGCTTCTATCCAAATACTACACACCATTCTGTTTGTGCCCTCACTGTCCAGATATTTGGGTAACTTTAACTACCCCACTATTAACTGGGAATCATATATGACACCAAATGTGCAGGCACTGAGATTCTTGGATTTTGTAAATACAAATTCCTTAGATCAGACTGTCAATATGCTGACCAGGGGTACAAACATACTGGATCTGAGCTTCACTAATATGAGAGTGTGTTGCACACCCCCTAGTTTAATGTCCGCTCCGGTAAGTTCAGTCCACAAAATGGTCTCATTTGAATTAAAATAAAACCTGGAACCCCAGCTAACCCTGGAATGTTCAGAAACTACTTTAAGACTAACCTTCTACAATTAAGTGATAATCTGGCAAGATTTCAATTCACCATAATCCCTGGGAACACTGCTACCTAAGCAGAACTGTTCACAGAAACCCTATACAAGCATGTTAATAGCTTTATAGAGTCAGCTGCACCCCCCAGGAAAAAGAAAAGAACTAACTTGAAAAACAAGTCATATTGGTGAAGTCACATCAATAGACTGTATAACAGAAATAAGAAAATCATGGCAAAAATTAAGAGGTATAGCATCCAGCAGAATAAAAGTACTCTCATCAACCTAAAGAAATGACTCAGCAAACAAATGAAGTCTACACAAGATAAATTTGAGGTACATTTGCCCTCCCAGACCAAGGACAACTGCAAGGCATTCTTTACCTATGTCTGCAGTTTTAAAGGCAATACACAATTGTGTGCAGAGCTCATTGTAAATGGAGACAACTATACTTAGCCATAACCTCAGCTCTAGCTTACCCCTCTCTCCCCATCAACCTCTCCTGAAGAAATACCATCAAATATAACTCCCCCTACTATCACTAGGGAACAGGTCATCAATGCTGTTTCTAAGGCCAAATAACATTGCATCAATTGACCTGAATATCCTAGGATGCTTTCTAAATAGCATGAAACATGACCTATTAGGTGAAACATGACCTATCAGATCTTCTGGAATCACTATTTAACCATAGCCTCCTAATTCTATATTGTTCAACTTATAAACAAAGGAATGGCATCTAGGTCCAAGGAGGTCATTGTTCCAGTACAGTCAGAATTTTTCAGAGCTATCAGTAACTACAATGCTCCTTTTGGTATGTACCTAACCAGGCACATCCAACAATTGGAATGTCCATACAGGTTCCTTACAAAAGGATATAGGGCATATGTAACATGCCCTATGAAGACCTCCTCAAAGCTCTTTGGCTGTATTCTGTCTCCTAAAGGTTGTTGGGGGTCTATACATACATGGCGTTGTCAGGCCCCACCTGATGGACCTCCTGCATATCGACAAAATAAATTCTCCAGAATTACATGTCCTAAAGACTTACACCTTGCCTGTGATATACATAGGTCTTGCTGGAGAGGTAGGTACTTATCCCACAGACTTTTCTGGAACAGACTTCCCATTCATGTAAAGCAGAGTTCCTCCCTAACAAAATTCAAGTGTAACTTAGATAATTAGATGGAGAGTAGGAAATTCATCCCTGCTTTGGAACCTACATCTCTAATGCATACAGGCAGCCTGTAAATGGTTCATCTCCCAGGCCCCTATAGGCTCCTACTTGTAAATATTTCATTTCTCAAGCCCCTGCATACACTTATATAGGCTTACAAAGGCCCTAACTGTCATTGGCCTAGCACACACCTATGAACCTATTTATGGTTTAACTAACACCAAATACATATATTCATAGGTTCATAGGATATTACTAGGCTATTGACCCAAGGGTCCTTACAAGCCTAGATGTTTAGACCCAATATACTAGGTAAGTAATGATGATGACTATGCCCAGATAGGAGATAATGTGTATGCCCAGATTTTACTAGCAATTATTCAGGTCAAGGAGAGAAGCAGAGGCAATCCCCAAAAGAAATGTATGATTCCCCATCCATTCATCCAGATCATCATTTAAACAGGTTTATAGAGGTGCTCTGCTTGACATGAATTGGAAGCCTATTTCAGAGGAGTGGCAACCTCTGAGAGATGTATCTGTTTTCTCCAGCCGGTTT
This sequence comes from Protopterus annectens, assembly GCF_019279795.1. Taxonomy (NCBI): domain Eukaryota; kingdom Metazoa; phylum Chordata; order Ceratodontiformes; family Protopteridae; genus Protopterus; species Protopterus annectens. Next base: position 1,998,788,720 of record NC_056726.1, on the reverse strand, counting down.
TATTTATGTCGCAAGCTAGAGTTAGGTCTCTGGAGCGGGTGACACTAGTCCCATTTGACTTACAGATGTGCAGCATTTCCATCAGATGCAGGTCAGAAATGGCCCTGTAAGCCAGGTATAGGTCACCTCTAAGTAGTCTATATGTTACAGACTACAATGATAGTGACTTCAATCTGTCCACATAAGACATATGCTGGAGACCCTGAATTTTCTTAGAAATCTCTGAGGTCTCTCAAGCTGCTGCAAGTGCCAGAGATGGTACATAGCAAAGCGAGCATTACACTCTATAATAGGCCTGATGAGGATCGAGCACATGGGAGTTATGACCTATTTTCTTCTTGAGGTGATGCCTTTATTAATCAGGTGAGTGACACAGAATGCCTTTCTCACCACAGTAGACACATGGTGGTCAAAGTTGAGGTCACAGTCAACTTGTGTTCCCAAGTCTCTCACTACTGAATTGATGTTTAGGGTATTATTGTTTATTTTATTGTAAGCAGGGGCATTGTTTTTGCTGAAGGGAATGTTGTAAGTCCATGTCTTTGATACAAATCATTGGTCTATGTAATCCCCTTCTGAAGTATGTTGACTGTCACAATGTGAGCTATTGCCAGCTATGCCAGGAGAAGTAGGGCAGTGGATGTATAACATATGCCAGCACAGCTAGCTGGAATTTTGTAAATAATTATATGTCATTTGTATATCAAACTGATTTGTACACATGCTTGTGTTGAAAATGTATTTGGAAAGCACCTTGTATTAAAAATGTGCCAACAGTGTGCCCTGCTGGACAGACAAAGAAATATACATGTAATTACTGTAACTGTTTAAATGTATATGTTTTAACAGAGAATACTGGAAGAGAAGAGGTTAATATTAATCTAGCTAACTTTGAAAACAGTTTAAAATTAAACTACCTGGCTAAGGCCATAAAGACTGTATCTTACAGTTCTCAATGCAGTCAGAGACAATAGGTCTGTACTAGGAAACTCTCTGTATTGTATTTGGGGTGAACTAATTGCTACTTTGGAAGGGTGGAGGTTTGAAATTGTTTTATGACTTCCAGAAGCTGCAACAGATATGATAAAAACTTTATGTGTGCGTATTATTGACACATATGTGCTAAATACTGGCAGTTTCTAACAATAGGGGGGTTGCATTGGAAATAGAGGTCAGATGGCTAGATGTATGCGATCTCAGTCTGTAATCCATCGCTAAAATAATGTTTTAATACTAGCTGATACTGATGTCTCATAGCAGTCTGTTTTTTGAACCTGACAAAGAAGAACCCCTCACCTACTTTATCTTGCCTTGCGCTAGTACATAACCAGGGAATAATAATTCTTTAGATCAGTCAGAAAAATACAGTGAGGTCAGTTAAGTATTGTTTTTCTGTAACTGTGTAAACCTGTCCACCAGTGTTATTTTTAATATTTCCTGTGATTGAAACTCTGGTATTTATTGTAAATAGATATTTAGCATTTTGATGTTCTTTTATAATTTATTATTAAATATATTTATACTTTTCATTGTGGCTGGTCCTTTGGATAATGGTGACTTTGTGATCACTCCTGAAAGCCTTACTGCATTGGTCAAACACTATAATTTGTATTAGTATTAATTTCACTCAGAAAAATTGGGTACCCTTGTAAGAGCCTTACAGCAGTTGGCTTTGGGGTGTCTGGTGGCAGTGTAATTACCTTATAGTCTGGACAGAAAGGGGCATAGCCAATTAATGTATGTCAGCCTTTCCCAGGTGTGTTTGTGTGTGTGTGTGTGTGTGTGTGTGTGTGTGTGTGTGTGTGTGTGTGTGTGTGTGTGTGTGTGTGTGTGAGTGTTTGTGTGTGTGTGTGTGTGTGTGTGTGTGTGTGTGTGTGTGTGTGTGTGTGTGTGTGTGTGTGTGTGTGTGTGTGTGTGTGTGTGTGATGGTTATGTGTGAAAATCAAATCTCAAAGAGTGCATGTGCCAGCTGCTTGGAGCAAGGACACAAAACACTGGTTTCGCAAACAGAGTTATGGAGGACTTGGCTTGGACACTTGGCTAAGGACTGAGCTCTATAGCTGTGCAACTGGGGAGTCTCACTGGGGATCTGGAGAGAGAGAGAGAGAAACCTCTCCCTGACTGAGTGTGTTCCCTATGTGCTCCTAAGGAAAATTGTATTTGATGGAGAGAGCTGCATCTGGAACTACTGTGTGTATCCATTTTTGTTCCATGTGAATGCCGCTCTCCAGTGCCAGTGGTAAGGATTCAGGCTCCTTGATTACTGGCCCAGAGTGAGGACGTCACATAGACATTGTGTGGGGATTCACTGACTGCACCTAATTTGCAGTCATCTGCAAACTTGGCTAGTTACAGTCTCTCCATTTTGGCCTGGACTTCTGTGAAGTTTATGCCAAACAGGAGAGGGTCCAGCACAGACCCCTGTGGGACCCCACTGGAGACAAGTCTGCTGGTAGAGGTGAAGTCTCCCACTTTGACTGAGTGCACTTAGTCTGTGAGCCAGTTTGCAACCCACATGACAACATAGGGATTGATATTGAAATGGGTATGTTTGTCTATGATGCCCGAGTGTGGGATTGTATCGAAGGCCTTGGACAAGTCTAGATAGGCTGTGTGCACAGCTTTGCCTTCGTATACAGCTCTGGTCACTTTTTCAAAGAAATCTACTAGGTTTAGTAGACACGACCTGCCTTTGACAAAGCCAAACTGAGATGGATCAAGGGTTTGGAGGTCACCTATACCCTTATTTATGAGGTCCATGATGTTTCGTTCCACAGCCTTACAGTTGAGGCTGGTTAAATTTATAGGTCTATTGTTACCCGGGTCAGATGCTAAGCCACCCTTGTGAAGGGGGAATACCAGTCGTTGTTTCCATTCAGTGGGGACAAAACCAGTACATACCCTGTGGTTGAATAGGGTGCTTAATGAGATGGCTAGCTCTTGTTTTAGAACACATAGAATGCAGCCCAGAATGCCATCTGGTCCCACAGAGGCTGTGTTCTTGGCACTGGAGAAAGCATTGATGACTTGCTCTTTGGAGATGCTGGGAGGAGGAGATGGTGTTGATATTTTTTCTGGTACGACTGGCGGGGATAGAGGGGTGAAAGTTTCCCCAAACCTGTCTGCTAGCAAGTTTCCATCTTCCACAGGGTCAGTGTGTGATGTCATCCACAGTTAGTTTAGCACACATCAGGGTCCTTACCTTTTAAGTTGTGGACATAGCTGAAGAAACCTTATGATTATCCTTGGCTATAGTAGCTAAATTTTTCTCATAGTTGCACTTTGAGGTTTTACTAGCTGTCTTATTTACTTGTTTAAGCCAAGGAAGATGTTCTTCCAGTTCTGGGGTCACACGTTTGTATTTTTAGATGACAACTTATTTTGCTTATTGTATAATTTATTAATGCTAGATGTCCACCGGGGTGGCTTGTTTTTTTCTTGAGGATCTAGCTTTTATTCTGACAGGCACAGCTGTGTCTATACATTTGTGTAAGTGTTTATACAGGGCCTCAGTGTATGCCTAAGCATAGCCGCCATTGCTACCTGTGCAAACTGGAGCTTGAAATTCATTTATGCCATCCCTTAGGAGGGTATAGTTAGTTTTGGCATAGATTTTTAGCCCAACTTCTCCTATGAGAGGTTTGGGTGTTACTGCTACTTAAAGAGTGAATGACTTATGGTCACTTTTAACCAGTGTGGGCCTTACACTTAAGCTATTACAATTATCATTCATATTGGTGAGGACCAGGTCTAGAATATTTGACCCCCTTGTGGGATAATGCACTATTTGTTCCAAGGTGTTTGAGTTTACAAAGTCCAGGAACTTTTGGGTGAGTGTGGTTAGGCTCGTATATATTTCCCACTCAATGGATTGATAGTTGAACTCACCCATGACTAGAGTGTTAGGTTGCTCTTGGATTGTCCCACAGAGATTTAAATAAACTATGTCGGCATCTTGGTTCATAGAAGGGGACCTGTAGCTGATGATGATGATGTGAAGGGTGGTCTTGACTATAGTAATTTTGACTTGGAGTAACTCCATAGTGTTATCCTGTCTTACCAGTCTAGAGGCGTAAATATCTTTAATGAAGATAGATACTCCGCCTCCTTTGGTTTTCACACCTTCAGTTTGAGGTCTGAAAGTGAGGAAGGCATTATAGCCTTGCAGGGCTGATTGCTTTCTGCAGGCTTGTGACTGCACAGACGTCAACATTTTCCAGAGGAGGAATGCTTCTTTGTGATTTAGACTCCTAGTGGTTAGCTGTGTGACCCTTAATTTCTTTGTGTTAGATATTTTTATGTCAGAAATTTTGTTGTGACTTTGCCTAAAAAGGCACTATAGGGGGAAGCAAGTGCTTTTGCCATCACCCGAAAGCCTAAAGCTGCCAGGTGAAGACCATCTCTGGCAAAGCAGCGTGGTCTATCAACCATGTCATCTCCGGCTGACAGGAACTGTATCTCCTTAGAATGACATCAGAAACTAAGCCAATTATTGAAGTCAATCATTTTCTGTTTACATTGTGGTATCATCCTAGGTGAGGGTAAAATGCCGCTCAAGGCTAGGGACATACCTGCCTGGGGCACATATTCAGAGACTTCATATAGTTCAAAGAGGTACACCTCAAGTCATTCACACCAACATGAACTATGACAGAGTCATAACAATATTTGTTGAGAGACTTGAGTGCATGTGTGATCTGACAGATCTTGGCACCAGACAGACAGCTGACCCCTAACCTTCTTCTTGTTCAGTGTGGTGAGTGGGGCATCTGTGTGTCTCGCAGTAGAGTCACCTATAACTAAAGCATTTGTATTAGATGTGCATTGCCTTAAGGGCTTAGTTGATGAGACACTGGTGTTAGTGTTTTATGTGTATTAGTTGCTTTTTGTGTAGTGCTAGGTGTAGCATGTTTGTGTTTTGGGGTCTCTGGTGTTTTGGTAGGTTTCTGGAGAGTACCTCTGCATATGATGGTTTATGTGTTTGGTGCATATTATGAGCAGGAGTAGTGGTATGAGAGCTGACAACTTGTTCAGTGTTGCGATTCTGGGCACAAGGGAGCAGTGCTTCTAGATTTTTAGTATAGGAACATCTCTCTCAAAGTTGTCAGTGTACATGAGGCAGTTGCTACACTGCCTCAGTAGACCCATGTCAACCAGGCTGGCAGGAGAAAGAGAGGGATACTGGCAATCCATAATGCAGAGTTTGTTCCTGATGACTCAGCAGAGAAAGAAGACAGTTGTTTGCTTTTTACAGGGACTAACCAATGAGGTGCACAAAAGGAGGTTTGTACCTTGGAGGGATTTCTACAGTGTCTGGTGTTATTAGTTTGGGGCTGCTAATAGGCTCTCTAGGTACAGTTGCAGTTTTGTGTCTATAACTGTCAGTGGTTAATCCCTCAGTGCGGTAGTGCACATAGGCAACAGTAAAGCAATTAAATGAGCAAACTCAACAATAAAGCTATAACTGAGCCCTGAACTAGTAACCTTCAATTGGATTAGTCCTACTGAATGTTCTTGCAATGAGGCATGGGGGTCTACTCCAAAAAATGATATCCTAGTTTTAGTACTCAATCCAACAATCAGAACTGAATCCAACAAGTCTGAATCCAATCCGAACTGCAGTCACAGAAGTGCAAACAGAACTTCCAATAAATAAATGAAGCAGTACAGTTTATAGAAAAAAAAACAGAACTTTCAGTTAATAAAGCAGTACAGTTCTTAATGTAAAAAAGATTAAATGAACAGCAGTCACAAAGTGCAGGAAAAAAACACTTTAAAAATAACTTAGCGTCCGTAGGTCTCTCAGGTGTCTTTTAATGAACAGAGGAGCAGCCTCTGGGAGCCTATCACTGTGAAGCTTTTTTTTAAAGCAAGCACAGACCTGTACAGACATGGGGGTTAAGTAATAATTAAAAGCAAAGCAATTCAATGAAGAAACCGATAGTAAAGTTCAAAACTGAGCCCTGAACCAATATCCTTTGGTTGGATTAGTCCTACTTTACGAGGCATGGGGGCAGAGGCACTCCAAAAAAAGATATCCTAGTTTTAATGCTCAATCGAACAATCAGAACTGATTCCAGCAAGTCTGAATCCATTGCAGACTACAGTCACAGAAGTGCAAATGGAACTGCCAATAAATAAATGAAGCAGTATTGTTTATAGAAAAAATGGAACTTTCAGTTAATAAAGCAGTAAGCATCTTAATGTAAAAAAGATTAAATGAACAGCAGTCACAAAAGTTTGAAAATAAGCATTCATAGCTCTCTCAGGTGCCTTTTAATGAACAGAGGAGCAATGACTGGGAGGCTACCTCTCTGGAACTTTTTTAAAACACGCGCAAACCAGTACAGATGCAGGGGTTAAGTAATAATGAACAGCAAAATAATGAAATGAGGAAACCCTATAGTAAAGCACAAAACTGAGCCCTGAAGTAGTAACCTTTGATTAGATTAGTCCTACTCTATGCTCCTGCCATGAAGCACAGGTGGGGCCACTTAAAAAAAAAAAAAAAAAAAAGAGAGAGAGAGAGAGAGAGAGAGATATTTATTTATTTATTTTCCATTTCTTTACCAGGGATGTCTAACTGGGCCAGAGGCCTGTTTTCAGCTCTTTTACAAAAAAAAAAAAAAAATACATACATACAAATGCATGCTTTACAACACCAGAAACACATAACAATTTTACAATACAGTACCAGAAACACATAATTTTACAATACAATACAAGAAAACACATTACAGGATAATACAAGAAATACAGGCAGTAAGTAAGCTAAACAACTAATTGGCAAAACAAAGAGATGTCTAACAAAACATGTAATATACAGTAATAATATTCTGAGTAGAAAAAAATAGCTAATTAGCAATCTGACAAATAAAAGTAGATTCTACCATCATAGGGAAATGGTAGATTTTTAGGTGAAATGTAATGGTTTAGGAGGAAAATATTATTAAACGCATATATTGTATAGAATACAAGAAAAAAATAGATGATATGTAAGTGGCACATATACTTAAAACAGTGACGGCAAGGCAGTGTGGAGGTGAGTTGATAAGGAGTGAAAGAAGATGCATATAAAAGACATGAGATAAGTATAAAGTGATTAAATGAGTAGTAAATTAGCGGTAGGTAGAGATAATTTGAAATTTGGTGGGCGCTGAAAAGCAGATTAGAATATAAAAAGAAAAAAAGATACTTATGGTTGAAAGAAAAGGGATCAATCCAACAATCAGAACTGGATCCAGCAAGCCTGAATTCAATTCAAACTATAGTAAAAAAAGTGCAGATGGAACTTCCAATAAATAAATAAAGCAATACAGTTTATAAAAAAAAACATAACTTTCATCTGTAAGCATATTTGGCTGAGTTATTTTTGGCTGATCTTGTTACCAAGTAATATAGTTCATAACTGTTAGCAGTAGTAACATTTCAAGAGCACCTTTTACTTTGATTTTGACTCAAATTTTTTCTTTTGGTAACGTTGACGTATTGTGATGAAGCACTTTTTCTTATTCTTTGGTTAACTAGGTGAGCAGGTTGTTTCACAGGCCTTTTCCAACCACAGCTGTCTTGTCTTCACTCACTCTCTTCCTGCTATTGCGCTACTGTATTTTATCCCTGATTCACTTAGTATTCATTACTGACAAACACTTGCTTTTGAGCAGATAAAAGTTTCCATAATATGCAGCTAAAATGAGTATATAGATTACAGTGGATAGTACATTAACTCGATTAAATGCCCACAGACGTTCTAAGCTTATAAGAGAAATGAATCATAAAACAAAATTAAAGATGAACTGTACTATAATCTTTATCTGTTGAACTCTTTTTTTCTAGCATTGCTGTCATTTTACTTTCTGAAAATTACATTTCTATTAATTAAAGGCATACTATACAATATTTGTAACTGTGAAAGTTACCTTATCAGCAGAAGCTTTCGAAAAGTATTGAGTGAAACACTATACCCATCGGGAGTCACTGCCTCTTCAGGAGTATCTGAATCATACCAAGCTTTCCAGCCTTTTTCATTTCGTGTTACCTGTATAGGTATCATTGAAGAACAAATTATACTATCATATATACTATCACTGAATAAAAATATCAAACTGCAAATAACATGACAATCAGTTTAACTAATTTAGTAAGCATCATTTCAAAAGTGCAAGCACCCTCACAGTTTACAGAAAGTACAGCTATGTGAGACATTAATCTTACAAGGAAATTCAATAAGTAAAAAATAATGTGTATAGCAATCCACTGCATACAGGGTTGATGAGCTCATTGTTCTATTTTATTCAATAAGGTGGGAGGTAAATAGTTATTTCCTTTCTTTCATTACAGTAGTCATTTCTTGAGTGTTCTAACAGCTGTGTGCATTCTCCCACAGGCAGAATTCCTTCTGTTCTCATTGCTGGAGTGTTACATCACCTGTATTATTTTCTTCCACTGGCAGAATTCCCAAAGTACTGGATAAGGGGACTTGGTGATTTATCATTGTTTGACCACTAGTTTGCTGCAAAAATAGAAGTACAAATGCAGATAGCAATAGCAGCTCATCTTTTTAATTCCAAGCACGTCATATTTTTAGAACAGAGAGAATAACTTGAAGCAGCTATAAAGTGGAAACCAATCAGTAATGTGACACTGGTAACATCCTTAAGTTCCTGGAAAGGCAATGAGTAGCTTCACATAGAAATAAATTTGTAAGGTAGAGCAACTTATCAGGCAAGCTTACTCTTTTCACAAGGAATTCACATCAGTGTTTGATGTTGTTCAGCAAGCCAACTATTGCACTTTCTACTTTTAAGTCCATTAACCAGGGGCGGCCCGTGCTATTGGACTGCCGGACTGCAGCACCCTCAACTGAAACTAAAAGAAATAAAAATAAAAACAAATAAATAAAAAAGAAAAAAAAAGTTAAAAAATTTGCGGACTTCGCGCATGCGCAGTAGTCCGGACGGCTGCTGAGAGTCTCTGCGCATGCTCCAGGCAGTCCTGATAGGGAAACATGAGGAACGGAGCTCCCAGAAGTCTGTGCAGTTTTAAACTGCATAGACTCACTGGGAAAATGCATTGGGGTCGGACTGCAACACCAGCAGTCTGGAATTGCTGCAGTCTCTCGTCGGGAAGATCTCGCGGGTGGGTCTGGAGTTGCAGGCGTGGTTTGGATGTATTGCAGGTCGCGGGCAGGGTTTGGATGTACTTGCATTGGATTTATGGAGAAAGGACATTGAATTTATGGTGATTTATTTGCAGGTAAGTGTGTTGGTTTTATGTACGGTGAGTTTACTTGCAAGTGTGTGTGTGTGTGTGTGTGTGTGTGTGTGTGTGTGTGTGTGTGTGTGTGTGTGTGTGTGTGAAAATGCCCCAGGTGCAATATACTGGTGGTTAGACTCATGGTGGTGTGGTAGGGAATACCTCAGGCTTGAACCCTGTACCCAGGTGTTAAAGACTTGAGTTCCCTACCCACCACCATTTGTAAAACAAATTGCAGATTTTTGCCTCATATTTGATCTGATCTGTTCCTCATAATATCTGTGGTTTGTAAATGTTGCAATGCTTGATATTTGATGGTGCAGTAGTTGTATTGTTGCCTCACAGCTGCAGGTTCTCAGGTTTGATTCTTGGCTGGGGTTCCTTCTTTGTGGGGTCTGTATCTTCTCCCTGTGTTTGTGTGGATTTGCTTTTGTTTGATGGTGCAATGGTAGCATTGTTGCCTCACAGCTGCAGGTTCTCAGGTTTGATTCTTGGCTGGGGTTCCTTCTTTGTGGGGTCTGTACCTTCTCCCCGTGTTTGTGTGGGTTTTCTTTTGTGTCCTCCCATGTTACAAAGACATGTCTGCATTATTTCTTCCTGGGCCTCTGCTGAAAATTGTTTTTTTGTTCCAAGTCAGACTGTCCTGATTAACAAATGTTAAATAAAATTGACAGGCATTTGAATTTCAGACTTCAGGTTTCTGAATGTTTAATTCCTTACATATCTGATGGTGCAGTGGCAGTATTGTTACCTCACAGCTATAGGATTTGTTGTTTGATTCTTGGCTGGGGTGCCTTCTGTGTGGAGTCTGCATCTTATCTCTGTGTTTGTGTGGATTTGCTCTGGTGTCCTGCCATTTTACAAAGACGTGTCTACAGTATTTCTCCCTGGGCCTCTGCTGAAAATTGTTTTTGTTCCATCAGAAGTAAAATTGACAGGCATTTGAATTTCAGACTTCATAGCCTTCAGAAAATACATAGTAAAACAACTTTTTATTCTAGTAATAAATATATAGTAACACAACCTTTTATTATAGCAATTTTTTAAGTTTATAAGATGACTATTTGAAATTTGTCCTTATTTTTGGGACTGTAATACCCTGTTAGTGGCTTTGTCCAGGTTTTTTGTGCTAAGGTTGACAGCTATGGCAAGAACTGAATTCACTGAATATGTTTGAGGGCTGTATTCCCTCATTACTGGGTTTGTCCAGGTGTTTTGTGCTAAGAGGTTGACAGCTATGGTGAGAACTGAATTCATTAAATGATAGCCACTTAAGTTTCAGTCTTCCTCTCTTTCACAAAGCAGCTGATTTGGCGTAGTGGTATGTTGCTCTTGGCTGTTTTGCACAGGGACCTTGGCTGTAAAATGTACGGTGGTAACACTGCATTTTTCTTTCACAAAGCAGGTGATTTGGCATAGTGGTATGTTGTTCTGACTCTTTTTTGCACAGGGATCTTGGCAGTAAAATGTATGGTGGTAACACAGCATTTTACTCTAGCAGCTTTTCAAGATTATACAAGCAATGTTTCATGTGTCCCTGGTTTTTGCCCTTTTGACCCACCCCAATAAATTTGGCTTTTTCCAGACTTCTTGTGCTGCGAAGTTGAGATGCAGTTGAGTATTGAGTAGATTTTACAAGGAGCTGAGAGCTGCAGGGGAAGAGAAGTTTAGTGCTGAGTATGCTAAGTCAGCTCACATTGCTAATAGCACAACATGTTGTGTACTTGCTTTTGATGCAGAAGGTTGTTGGTTCTACTCCCATAAGGGGTGAATGCTGCCGTACTGAAAGTTAAGATACTAACTATGAGCCTGTTATCAGTTTGCCATCCATTTCCTATTGCAATATTACTAGCTTATTTTTAATGTAATTTAGGCAATTTATTCCTCAGGGGCATCAGACACTTTATTTTTCGATGAAACCATGAAATATAAAGGTGATTGCTAGCAGCAACCTCTTCATTACAGATTTATTTAACGTGGAATTATTTAGATGACTTTTTTGCTACTTCAGAGATTGTGCATATTTACTGATAATGGTGGACTGTAGAATTGTGCATATTTACTGATAATAGTGGACTGTAGAAGTTTGAGTAGATTTTGATGATGGAAATGTTCTGAATTGGGCAGTTTTGTTTCATTGTTTACTGGAAAAATGTTCAAAGCAATAGGAAGGTGTATCAAAGAACACATGTATGTTTCATATGCAGGGGGCCTATGATTTGAAAACAGCCCAGAATTAATTTTTATCTGCCACGGGTAAAATGTATTTTCTTTGAATGTGGGTTTTAATGTTGTTTCAATGAATGTGAGTTTCAAGGGCAGAGAAGTTTTAATGCCAAGTTTGTTTAGCAGATGTCTTAGTGTTTGTATTGTAAAATGCAAAATAAAACTTTCAAATGAAGTTCAAATCATCATAGAAGTAAATCAGTATGCACATTAGTGTTTATGGTAAATGGAGTGAAATAGCAAAGTAATGAATCATTGGAATGGCTGCAGGGGGAGGCTCCATTCGACTATGGTTTTGTGAGGTGGAAGGGCGGCAAACTTAGACAGCCCCAGCTGAACTATACCTCCCAACTGTCCAGATTTTCAAAGAATGAATAGGTTTTTTGCTTCTTATTTTTGGTTTGTTCCTCATAAAATTTGTGGTTTTCTGGCAAATCCTTAAGGAATTAAGTCAATAAATAACGACACACTAGTTTCAGACTTCATAACCTTCAGAAAAATGCATGCTAAAGTAAGACCTGTTCTATCAACTGCCCCAGTTTATACAAGAGCAATTTTTAGTTCTGTTTATATGTTCCCCCAATATATTTGGCCTTGTCCAGATTTATTGCATTAACAGGTTGAGAGGTACATGCAAATTGCTTTATAGAATTAGGCATAGACAAACCTCTCAACTGTCCCTGAATTTGGCTCAAAATGTTGTTCTTCCCCTAATAATCCCTCTGCAAAATAGCAATTTTGGAAGAAAACATGGAGGGTTTACAATTAAGAAATAACTGTAATAATCAGAGTTATAGATTACTTTTATTTCAGAAATGCATGTAGACTCTTTTATTTTGTCAGCTGCTCAAGTTAGCAGTACTAATATTAAAAAAAGTGTCCCTTCTTTGACAGGTTCCCAGCTGTATTGTGTGGCTATTTTATACTGTTGCATCACATTTTTGGTCCATTTTTCATAAAATTGTGTTTTTTGGCAAATTAGTGGTAAATCATTAAAGACTGAATTTAGAAAATAATGACAGGCATTTGAGTTTCAGATTTCATATCCTTCAGAAAATTCATACTAATGCAAGACCTACTATTCTATTATCTTTCTAAGTTTATAAGGGCAATATTAAAAAATTGTCCTTATTTTTGGGCCTTTGTCCCACTTCTATGTATGGCTTTGCCCAGATTTCTTGCTCTGAGGGTGAGAGGTATGACAAATGTGTTAGGGCCATCACCGTCAGCCAGAGACATTTCAAATTGTGACATACTTGTTGCACCCCACTCCCCCATGTAGTGACTCTAGATGTGTCCAAGCAAAGCAAGGAGCAGTTATGCAGTGTAAATGTGCAGGGTTTCCCCCCATACAAGGTAGACACAAGTACTACAGTGGCTTTTCATCTATTCTTGATTTTGCAGAATGGTCTGGTTTCTGTCATATTTTTGTACTGTTGATTTATGCTTATTACTCAAAGTGCCTATTGCTCTGTGTTTTAAGTAGCAATGCTTTGATGATCATCAAGTAAGCTTGTCTGAGATCATAACATGCAAGTAAGCTTCAATAAGCATACTGTTAAAGAATTGCCAACATTGAAGCCTTTCCGTTGTTGCCATGCAGAGAATACTTAACTAGATAATGTATAAGCATTGGATATTGAAATGCATATGACAGTATTTGTAGTAAAGGACAGGATTACATTATTTTAAGAAGCTCATTACACTTGTTGGAGACTTCTAGTGATCTCTGAGGGCTTTACCAGTAAACTAAACAGAATGCCATTCATGTGTGGTCCATAACCTGTACAGTAATAATTTAAGCAATGTATCTTGAGCTTGTTTCTTGTTTGCTTTTCATTTTTACTTTGATCGTGTTTTCCCCATGAAACAAGTAGATAGTTGTCAGGCAGCAGGTCTGTTTTGGATAAGAAACATTTTACAAGTGGGGCCATCACAGAGATTGCTACTTTCAGCATGTTACTTGGTGCTTTAATAAGGCTGAATATAAATTATAATTAGAAGTGCAGTGCAAGGAGAAGTAGTTTGAGTTGAGTGCTGCTTGTTTTTCTTATACTTGATTTTGACTGGCATTCCCGTAATAAATTTAAAAAGTAATTTATTTTTTCATGCCTCACAACCTTTTTGTTTCCATCTAGATATTAAGTAAGCTGTCATGCAGCCAATGCATTTAAATATTTGTATTCTTTTACACTTCATTTGTCTTGATTGGACTCTCATAATGAGGGTTTGGCACCCAGGGCAGCATATTTAATTAAAGTTAGTTTTTGTGGTTTTGAGCATAGCTCCTCCCCTTTCCTGTTGGTCGCACCCCTTCCCATTGACCACACCCATTCAGCTATCCCCTGCAGCCCCCCTTTGATTTGAAGTCACCAGCTGCCACTGCCATTAACAGGCTCTTCAACCCTTCCATATTTTCAGTCATCAAGGTGATATCATCTAAATATCCAAGACTGTTAACATTTCTCCTGGCAATTTTGATTCCATCATCTAATATATCCAACCTGACATTTAACATAATATGTTTAGAAACAAAACAAAACACAGCCTTGTCATACTCCCTTCCCAGACTTAAACCAGTGAGTTATGCCATATGTGGTTCTACCTGTTGCTTCTTGTTCTGCTTACAAACTCCTAAGAAGGCAAATAAGATGATTTAGTATCGCCATTTCTCTAAGAATTTGCTACAATTTGTTATGGTAAACTCAGTCATAGGCATTAAAATAGTCAAGAAAGGAGAAATAAATGTTTTCTGTAACTCCTTTGTTTTTTTCTTCTTTGTTGTCAGTTGGGTCTCTGGTGCCTCTCTCTCTTCTAAACCAATTTGTACATTTGGTTCATAATTACTTATTAAGCTAGTGATCTATGGTAGTTTTTAGCCCTTATATTTTGCAAACAAATAATCTAGAGGCAGGCAGAAAAAGGAAATGTTGAGACATTTACTTGTTGCCCTTATCCATGTGGGACATAGGTTCATAGACAGATAATAAAAGAAAGAGAAATCATGGATTCCAAAAGTTGGAAAACTAAAATGAAAAAGATACACAGTCCACATTTTACATTTTCAAAACAAGACAAAACAAAATAAAAACAAGTATTACATATTAAGGTAAACAAAATAACAGCTAAACCTATTACACACATAAAAACAGTTCTAGCAGACCCATCTCTGTGCCTACATGATATGTGTACATTAACAAACATTGAAACAATCATGTGGAAAGCACAGCTGTACAATTAAACTTATCATGACAGTAGATGCTCAAATGATCACTGCTGCTGTAGCCTAACATAGATGAGTTATATCCTGCCTAGGATATAACAGCCAGACAATTTAATGGTATCTTCCATATGCCCAGACCATTAGATGTCCACCAGGGTGGCTTGTTTTTTTCTTCAGGATCTAGTTTTTAGTATGTCAGGCACAGCTGTGTCTATACATTTGTGTAAGTGTTTATACAGGGCCTCAGTGTATGCCTAAGCATAGCCGCCATTGCTTCCTATAGAAACTGGAGCATAAAATTCATTTATGTCATCCCTTAGGAGGGTATAGTTAGTTTTGGCACAGATTTTTAGCCCAACTTCTCCTATGAGAGGTTTTGGTGTTACTGCTACTTAAAGAGTGAATGACTTATGGTTAATTTTAACCAGTGTGGGCCTTACACTTAAGGTATTGCAATTATCATTCATATTGGTGAGGACCAGGTCTAAAATATTTGACCCCCTTGTTGGATAATGCACTATTTGTTCCAAGGTGTTTGAGTTTACAAAGTCCAGGAACTTTTGGGTGAGTGTGTTTGGGCTCGTATATATTGCCCACTCGATGGATTGATAGTTGAAATCATCCATGACTAGAGTGTTAGGTTGCTCTTGGAACAGAGCACAGAGAAAACTATCACTCTGAGTGTCAAGCCCTTTAGAGCTTTCCTGCTGACTGAAGGAGAGAGTCTAATGCCTAAACAAATTATAATGCAGGGTAAATATAATCCATGTCCTCACCCTTGCATGAAAAAAAAAAACATAAAAAATAAAAGGGATGGAGGAAAGGAATGGCTACTGCAATAGTGATCATTGGAACATCTACTTTTATGGCAAGTTTACTTACACAACTGTACAACGTTCATCATTTGATTGTTGCTGCAGTAGCCTAAGCTATATGGGTAAAATACCATGGTGCTGCAGTAGCGTTGTCACCTCACAGTAAGACATTGTCCTGTTCAATTCTCAGCTAGAGCGTCTTCTGTGTGGAGACATGCGTGATTGGGCGTACCTTCATTGAACGTTGTGCATCAGGGCCGGCAACTTGGCACGTAAAAATCTACTGCCAATCATTAGCGGACCGGAGTTCTGCTGTGGCGACCCCTAACCGGGAAAAGCTGAAAGATACAACAACAACAACAACAACAACCAAAGCTAAGAAAGGGAGTGAGAAGGAAGGATGAGGGTCCAGAAGCCCCCGTCCCTAACATAGCCTGCTGCAGACCTGGAAAAGGAGTTTAGTTTGTAATGGTTTGTAAAAGTACATACAGAGGACCAGGTTGCTGCCTCAAAAATACGTCTAGAGGACACACCCTTCCAAAAAGCCCTAGTACAGTGTGCCTTAACCTTATCTGGAATTGACTTATTATGGTAGAAATAACAAAAGGTAATAGCATGGGATAACCATTTGGACTTTGTCTGCTTTGACACTGGTTGTCATTTTTTTACCTTTATAGGAAATGTATAACTTAACAGAATTTCTGAAGGTTTAATTCTGTCTAGATAGTATCTGAGTTGTCTGTGGACATCCAATGTATGAAGCAGCTGTTTTTCCTCATTTTAGTTTCTGGAAAGAAGAAAGGGAGATAGACAGCTTGGCTTAAAGTAAACTCAAATAAAACTTTAGGCATAAATGAAGGATTTATTCTTAAAGAACCCTTTTCTTGTGGAAAATGAGATAAGGTTGACCCACAGGAACTTGCAGCACAGACACTCTACTCGCAGAAGTCAGAGCAGTCAGTTACACCATTTTCCATATTAAGAACCTCAAATCAGCCTGATGAACTGGGTCAAATGGAGTAAAAGTTAGTTAGTTTTTCCAAAACAAGATTAAGATCCCAAAAAGTCACAGGTTTTCTAGATGGACAGGTGTGTAAAATCTTTTAAAAACAGTTTTACATGAGAATGCATTTATGATGACCCACCACTGCCAACCAGTAATCAAGGAGCCTCAGTCCTCACCAATGACAACAGTGGGGGACGTTCACTGAGAAGATAACAGGTTCACACACAATATTTCCAGATGCAGCTCTCTACATCAAGTGCAATTTCCCTCAAGAGCACACACAGACCACAATCAGTCTGGGGCTAGTTTCTCCCTCTTTCTCCAGATTCCCAATAAGACTCTCCCCTGGCACAGCTATATATTTGAGATCTCAGCTAAATGACCAAGCCAAGACCTCCAGCTCACTCTCTGTCCAACCAGTGTTTCGTGTCCCTGCCCAAGTAGCTGACACACACACACTCCTTGAGGTTTGATTTACACACACACACACACACACACACGCACACGCACACGCACACACACACACACACACACGCACACACACACACACACACACACACACACACACACACACACACACCCCCCTGGGAAAGGCTGGCATGGGTTTACTAGCTATCACATTCTGTCCAGACTATAACATAGTTATAACTGCCACCAGTCACTCCTGCCAGCTACCTTAAGGCCATTAACAAAGGGTGTCCAATATCACTGTGTAATATTAATATTAACACAAATGGTAGCTTGACCAAGAACAAGGCTATTAGGAGTGGCCCACACAGTGTCACCAAATAAATATGCAAGTATTCTGAAAACTTAAATATCTCTAGACAGATCAGCCACAAAGAAAGTTTTAAATATATTTAATAATAAATAGTAAAAGAACAAAACAATACTAAATATATATTCACAGTGACATCAAACTTCAAAACCACATGAAATATTTAAAATAATATTGCAGTACAGGCTCACACAAATAAAGAAAAACTTCTAAACTATGCTTTGCTATATTCTTGATTGAATCTAAGAGAATTATACAGTATACCTAGAAACTTACTTCATTAGAGCAAGGCAGATGATGTGGTGAATGGTTCTTATTGTTGTCAGGTCCAAGATATAATGCAGAATTCTCTGTCTCACTGAAAGACTTCTCAAAATAACATAGAAAATATAACTGCTGGGATAGCTTGCAGAATGACATCATTTCTGGTCATCTGACTTCTAGTTCCCAGGCCAAACCTCCCATTGCTGGCAGCTGGAAGCATTTAGCATCTACCTGTAAAAATACTCATACAAGGGTTTTTGCTGAGATATCTGGCAGATGCTTGAAGTCATAAAAAAATGCATTCCTTTATGCTTTCAAAGTAGCAATTAGTTCACCCCAAAGACAGTACAGAAAGCTTCCTAGTACAGACTTTGTGTCTCTAGCTGCATTGAAACCTGTCAGCTAGCCTATAAAGTAATTTAATTTCAGATATTTTGTTAAGGTTTGCTGGACAGAGGTCAACCCTTTGGTTCCCTCTTTTAACATATACGTTTAAACAGTTACAGTAGTCCATGTACATTTCTGTTCTCTTCCAGTAGGGCACACCATGGATACAATTTAAACATAGCACTTTACAAATACCTTTTCAACATAAACATCTGTGCAGAGCAGTTTGATATACACATGACATACAGTTCTAATGCATTTGTAACACAAGCATCTTATATAAATTAGTTTGATATTCACAAATGACATATAATTATTTACAAAATTCCAGCTAGCTGTGCTGGCAGTACCACCTTTTGTCACAGCACTCAACTAGAAAATATTTTCCATTTGCTAATATACGATTTTCTTGTAGCAGATTTATTTACCTCTTTCTTTTAATTTCTTCAAATCTTTTTGGTTTCTAATACCATGACGGGAATGGACACCATTCCCATGTCAAAGTATGATTCAAGTTCATGAAATTAGTCAGAAGAGACAACAAACCAAGAACCTTGAAAAACTACAAAATTAAGCTAGAAACCAGGTCCCAGAGGCCACCAGTAAAAACCACAGGAAACTTTATTGTATAAAAAACAATTTTGAGCGCTTTCTTCGAGTATAACTATGACTTCATCAGAATACAAAAAATCAATGCAATGATCACATTTAAATACTTCCTCTCCCAGTCACATGATTAATGAATACCAATCAAGGCCCCCAGTTACAAAGTAATCTGCATCAAATATGAGTCCACAAAATAAGTTTGTTAAAGAAACATACACTTAAAAAAGAAGAAAAAGCCAGACTTAACATAACTCCGAAAAAAATGTTACACATCATATGAATGTAATCTTAAAACACTAGCCAGTGATAGTCCATCATTCAAACCTGGTGATGTTTGAGCATTTAATCTAATTTGCCACTTAAGTTTACACAACTCAAGTAAATCAAGTAAATCATCCCAAGGTCCCTCTCTACTATTCTTTGTGATAGTATCTAAACCAGAAAATAAAAACTTGTGAGTAGGATTTTTGTTAAATATCTAAACAAAGCACTAGAATCCTTTTTTTTTTTACATCCAAAAAATGTTTGTATATTCTATCACAAAGTTTTCATTTGTTTTTTTTTTCCTACATAAAAACAGTCACACTCTTGACACTTGGTCAGTTAAATATATAAGAAGTTTTGCAGTCGCAATGAAAATCAGAGAAAATGTTCAACCCATTAATCATTATAAAGCCTTTCTCTAGTATATTTTTCCATTGGGTGCAAAAAACACACTTAAATGTGCCCCTCTTTTTATTTGTTAATGCCCCCTTACTTTCTCTGTTCTGACTTTCAATATATTATTTTAGTGATTTACCTTTCCTAAATACCATTCTAGGTCCTGCTCCCACTGTTTCTACAGCATTTTCATAGCAACTGAAAATTTTCCAATTAACTTTCAACATTTTTCAGAATGCTTTTACTATCAGTTGTGTTATGTGGTGATAAAACTATATTGAAAGACATTGGTGTTTACATCTGTGTCCCTATTAGATTTGAATGTCTCCTGGGCTCTAATTATAGGTACATATAACCCCTGGTTTCTTTTCTGTTTAACTTCATCACAAACAGTGACAACTAGCTCAGTTGGATAAAATCTAGCCCTTAACATAGTTGTCAGTTTTAGACTCTGTACCTGGAACTGTTCATCCTCTGATACTATATGTGCTAAATGCACAAATTTCCCTTTCACTATTCCTTTTTTTTGTTTTTCAGGATGACAACGCATATAATATAACATACTAATACACTATGTACTTTTCCTGAAAATGTTACTTATGATTCTCTGTTGAGCAACATTCTTAGTGATTTCAACATCAAGGTAGTGTATGTGTGATGAATCATAAGTATAGGTAAATTAAAAAAAAATACATGTAAGTATTCAACAAACTTTTGTAACTCACTTAAGCCCACTTTCCAGGTAATAAAAATGTCATCCAGGAAATGGACATAAAGGGACCAGGGACCTGAAACCTTTGAAGAATGTGTTCTTGTTCCCAATGTAACATGACAATGTTTGCACATGGGGGGGGGGGGCACATGAGGCCCCCCATAGCAATACTCTTTTTCTGTAGGAAGTATTGAACTTCTTCAGAAAAAACATTTACAAATGACCCTACCCTAACTTCCTTTTATATCCTAATCTATTAACAGACAGGAAGTAACTTCAAACAATTAGCAACTGCATAAACAATTAAATAAACACTATGTGTGTCAATGATTATAAAATACACTTTTTCTTTAAATAAAATAATTATTGTAAAAACTTGTGTAAACAGTGTTTATCTATTAACTAAAAAGCATTTTAAACTTATGGATTAATTTAATCCAGGTGCACTATCTGCATCTAAAAATAGCTGCCACAGTGCTTCTTTACATTCTAAGGTGATCTCAACAACACTGGAGAGAAGTGAGTGAGACATTCACTGTCTCCTCCTCCCTCGCCCTCTCCTCTGTTTTTGAAAATTGGTCCTGTGTCATCTCAGTTGAGGACTCTGTGTTTCCTGTTGTTCTCACCTTTGGTTCCACAAATGCTCAGAGCATCTCACTTTTGCTGGTTCTAAAGGGAGATCCTCATCCTGTCACTCTTCCGTATCTCCTTCAATTCAGTTAGTTGGAAAGTTGTTAGAAGGGCCAACAGGCTCAGCACCCTTCGGTATAAGGTAAGCTGTTCTGTTTTTGTACTTGTTTTGGTCCCTAATGATTTTTTTCTTCTTTCTTTGCTTACTTTGTCTAGGTGAAGAAAAATGTTGTTGTAAACAACACAATGTTGGTTAAACAACAAATCTTTACTAATATTAGTATCAAGCACTGTAGCCTGTTGAACATCCACTTGTCTTTGATTGTGCTTGATTAAAACTTCCATAAATTCAAAACATTGTTTGTTGAATAAATCAAGTAATTCATTGTGTAAGTCTGAATTGGGTTGGAACCCATTGGGAAATGTAACATTTCTCAGACCCTTTGGCACTATTTTTAAATGAATACATTATTTGAAGTAACTCATTTTGAGCTGGAGTTTGTGACACTTGAGTAATGTTTGCTCAAGCTGTGTAATAGATTGTTTTACAGTGCCACCAGATGAAACTAGAAACCAGGTCGCAGAGACAACCAGTAAAAAACACTGGAAACTTTGTTGTATAAAACCCAATATTGAGCACTTTCATCGAGTGTAACCATAACTTCATCAGAATACAAAAAAATCAATGCAATGCTCCCATTTAAACACTTCCTCTCCCAGTCACATTATTAATAAAGACCAATAAAAGCCCCCAGTTACAAAGTCATTTGCATCAAGTATGTGTCCATGAAATAAGCTTGTTAAAGAAACATACACTTAAATAAAAGATGAAAAAGACAGACTTCAAATAACCCAGAAAAAATGTTACACCATACAAATGTAACCTTAAAACAGTAACCAGTGATAGTCCATCATTCAAACCTGGTGATGTTTGAGCATTTATCTCATTTGCCATTTAAGGTTCACACAGGTCAAGTATTAGAGGATGAACAGTTGCAGGTAGAGAGTCAAAATTTGACTACAATGTTTACAGTTAGAGGTTATCCAACTGAGCTAGTTGTCGCTATTTGTGATGAAGTTAAACAAAAAAGAAACCAGGGGTTATATATGCACCTATAATTATAGCCCAGAAGCCATTCAAATCTAATAGAAACACAGATGTAAACACCAATGTCTTTCAAGACAGTTTTGTCACCATATACACAACGTATAGTAACAGCATTCTGAACATTTTGAAAGATAATTGGAACATTTTCAGTTGTTATGAAAATGCTGCAGAAACAGTAGGAGCAGGACCTAGAATGGTATTTAGGAAAGGCAAATCACTAAAACAATACCTTGAAGGTCAGAACAGAGAAAGTAATGGGGCATTAACAAACAAAAAGAGGGGTACATTTAAGTGTGTTTTTTTGAACCCAGTGCAAAGATATACTAGAGAAAGACTTTGTGATGATTAATTGGTTTAATATTGTCTCTGATTTTCATTGCAATTGCAATACTTCTTACATAGTTTACCTAGCCAATTGTCAAGAGTGTGATGGTTTCATGTAGGAAAAAAAAACAAAAGAAAACTTCATGATAGAATATACAAACATTTTTTGCATGTAAAGAAACAAAAGGATTCTAAAGCTTTGTTTAGACATTTATAGAAGTTTCCTACTCACAAGTTTTTATTTTTTGATTTAGATACTGTCACAAAGAATAGTAGAGGGGACCTCAGGATGATTTACTTGAGCTGTGTGAACTTAAATGGCAAATTAGATTAAATGCTCAGACATTACCAGGTTTGAATGATGGACTACCACTGGCTAATGTTTTAAGGTTACATTCATATGATGTATAACATTTTCTCTGCGTTATGTGAAGTCTGTCATTTCTTCTTTTTTCAAGTGCATGTTTCTTTACCAAACTTATTTTGTGGACTCATACTTGATACAAATGACTGTGTAACTGGGGCTTTGATTGGTCTTGATTAATCATGTGAATGGGAGAAGAAGTATTTAAATGTGAGCATTGCACTGATTTTTTTGTATTCTGATGAAGTCGTGGTTACACTCAACGAAAGAGCTCAGTATTGGTTTTTATACAATAAAGTTTCCTGTGGTTTTTACTGGTGGTTTCTGGGACCTGATTTCTGGCTTCATTCATAAAATTAGTATTGTTTCAATCAATCTTTGATTTCAGCCAGAAGTGCTCTTCACAGCACCAGCATTGTGCCCAGTAATGACTCCTTTTGCAATCTGTATGGAGTTACATATATTGGTAACATATCTAAATACGATTATAGATTATTTTTTATAAAACTCATTGCTCATACTACTATTGGAACTGTCTGGGTATCTTTCTTCCACATTGCTCTTATTTCTGCCTGCAAATCCTGATATTTTATGACTATGGGTCTCTCTGTGAGCAATACACTGTAGTCACTGTGTGTAGCAATTTCAAAGACCAATGCTACTTTTGTATTATTTTCATGAACCACTATATCTGGTTTTCTCACATCTGTCTTTTGAACTTTTGGTAATGGGTGATCCCATGTGATGTAGACTTCACCATTTTCTATGATGCTTTGTGACTAATGTTTCCAGTGTTTTTCAGCCACTTCAGTGCCATAATGTTTGCACAATCCCCAGTGCAACAGTCTTGCCACATTATTATGCCTTTCAGTATACAGTCCTTCTGCCATTAGTATGTCACAACAACCAGCAACAAGGTGTGTGATTGTTTCCAATTCTGTTTTACAAAACCTGCATTTATCTGTTTCTCCTACATGTTCAATGGACTTTGTAAACCAACCTGTACGCAGCCCACTATCTTGGGCCACCAATATTAACCTTTCATGTTTTGGTTTGAATTTACATCTCATCAGTTATTCCTGCATTCGATCCTGATCAAAATGAGGTTCTTCCAGGAGTTTTCTATACTTGCAACTATATTTATGCATTTTCCACATTTCTTGCCTTGTCATCTGATCCTTTACTTTATATTCTTTCTTTTGTTTTTTGGCACATTCAGTTGCTGCCTGATTTTTATTTAATTCTGGCTTGACTTCCATTCCTGCTTGATGCTAATGTGCTTCTGTTAGACTAAGCAGAGAAGTCATTTTAGATTTATTATTCTCATGTTTCAAAACTTTCACTACGTTTGGGGCTTGTGAGGTCAGCAGATATGTGTGCAGTCCCACAACTGCAGATCTATATAAGTAATCAATTTCAAGGAGGCCCATACTTCCTTCAGAACAAGGAATATATAAGATCGTTATGCACTGATTTTTATAAATTATTTGATGAGCATGAAGCATCCTTCTTGTTTTCCTATCTAGTCTATCCAACACCTTTTGGGGCCAGTCATTCACTCCCAATCTGTAAGTTAGGACAGGAAGAGTAAATTGGTTTAAAGCTTCAATTTTTTTCCTAGATGTCAATGCTGTTTTCAGAATTAATTTAAGTCTTCTAAAATATTCCTTATGAAGTTTTATTTACATTTGCTCATGTTTTATTGTTGACCCTTCATCAATTCTCAAATATTTATACACTCCCTCTTGCTCATGTTCTTTTATATCACATTCTTGTCCCAAAAAAGAAGTTATGTACCCACCATAACGTTCCATCTGTGTTGTCCATCTCGCCTTCATTCTTAGCAGGCTGGGTTCAGATCTGATCCTGGGATCTGACTCGGCCTTAAACAAAAGCTCGAGGTCTTCCACTAGCTTGTGGCTAAAACCCTATCCCATCATGTACTAGGAGAGATCCCCAGATCTTGTCTGCAGATATAACTAAGATACTAAGTAAAAGTCACTGAATGCCTTATACAGCAATCAAGAAGGTCAGAGAACAATAATAGCCAATTGCATTGGCTTGGTCTTCCAGGAGCAAAGGGCTGGGGGAATTAGGGTGGGATGTAAGAATGAAGGTGAGATGTACAACACACATGGAACATTATGGTGAGCACATAACTTCTTTATGTGATGTTGTCCTATCTCGCCTTAATTCTTAGCAGGTAGGGACAGTGTTCCTAGCACCATTTTTCTTGGGTGGCTCAAGGGAGAATATTCTTCATAACAGTGGACCCAAAGGAGGCCATGTTCCTGGAGGCCAAATCTACTTTGTAATGAGTGATAAAGGTATGTGGCCTTGCCCATGTTGCTGCAGCACAAATGGTATCAATAGGTAGCCTTGCATAAAAGGCAGAAGAGGTTGCAACATCTCTTGTAGAATGACCTTTTACTTTATGGGAAAGTTCTTTTTTTTTGAGATTTGTAAGCAAAGGTAATACAATCTGATAGCCATTTTGAAAATGTGACTTTATACACAGGGGCACCTTTCTTTGAGTCTGAAAAGCATACAAATAATTGATCAGATTTTCTGAAGCTCTTTGTCCTATGTAAGCAGAAATGTAATTGCTTATGTACATCCAGTTAGTGCAACAGATATTCTGCCTTATTTTCATAGGTGGAGAACAAAACTGGTAGTTCTATGGATTGATTCAAATTAAACTCTGAACATACTTTGGGTAGAAAAGATGGGTTTGTTCATAGGGATATTCTGTCTCTGTGGAAAAGCATGTAGGGGGCTTTATTGACAGTGCTTGCAGCTCTGAAACTCTTCTAGCAGAAGTAATGGATATCAAAAGAATCATTTTCCAAGTCAAATACTTAAGATCTCAGGATGATGCAGGCTCAGATGGGAGAAGAATCAAATGGGATAAGACAAAATTCAAGTCCCATGGTGCTGGAGAGGCTTTAATAGGTGTTCTTAATAAGAGTACCTTTAAGAAAGGCTTTGCAAAGTCTGTCGGACATCACATTGGGGCCTGATTCACTTAAATGGAAATTAGATATTGCTGCTAACTGAACTCGAATAGTAGCTGCAGCTGCACCTTAATTAAATAGCTTTGCTAAGAATTCAAGAAAGGAAGCTATTGGGGCAGAAAAAGGATCAATGTGATTGCTCAATGCCCATAAAGAAAATCTTTTCCATTTGCTTCTATATAGCTTTCTCACTGAAGCCTTATGAGACGAAATCAGGATATGTTTTACTGATGGAGAAAGGTTACGGAGCCTGGCTATGTTTGGAATTGGAGCTGCCAAGCTGTCAATTTGAGGGTTTGAAGGGAGGGGTGGAGCATCCCTGATGCTTGAGTCAAGAGGTCCAGAACTGGGTCCAGAATACAAGGCTCCTCCTGGAGATGAGGCCACAGGAAAGGGAACCAGATTTAATGAGGCCAGTATGGGGCGATGAGTATCAAGGTCCTTCCCAAGTAAATGGCTTTCCTGAAGAACTTTGGTTATCAACAGAAAGGGAGAAAAAACACAGAGGAGACCCGAGGGCCAATCGTGGACAAGTGCATCCCTTGGTGACTCCCCCAGAGGGGGGATCAAGGCAAGGTAGTTGCTGAATTTGGTGTTTATGGATGCGGCAAAAAGGTCACAGCAAGTCTGGCTCTATTTGTGGAAAATCTTTTCCGCCACTTCCTGTTTTACGGATCACTCATGAGGCATCAGAATCGCTCTGCTGAGTTTGTCTGCTATCACGTTGGATTTCCCTGGGATGTGCATTGCTACCAGAAAGTGTTGGGAGGAGATCCCCCACTGCCATACTCTCAGGGCCTCCCGACAAAGGGGTTAAGATCTGGTTCCTCCCTGTTTGTTTATGTACCACACAACTGACATGTTGTCTGTCTGTATTGCAATAGTTCCCAGTGGAAGAGAGTCCTGGAATACTTGCATAATAAATAATTCAGTGATCTAAAAGCACTACTCTCATCTATAGGACACTGATGTGAAAATAGGCCTCATAATCCTGCCAAGTGCCTTGGACTGTCCTTCCCAAATAATGCCCCCCCAACCCTATCTGAGTGGCGTCCATCGTCAATGTGGCTAATGGCTGAGGAAGTACAAAGGGTCAACCTAATGTCACTTGAGTGGAGTAAATCCACCAACAAAGGTCTTTCTTGCAAGATTCCATGATAAATATTTGGTGGGACATGGGTAGCGCCTGCATGGACCAGTGAGTGAACAGTAGCCACTGTAGAGTTCTCATGTGCAGACGTGCTAATGGAATCAGGGTTATAGTTGCTGCCATGGTTCCTAAGACTTTCAGAACTGTCTTTGCTTGTACTTTTTTCTTGGAAATAAGGTTTAGGACCTGATGTAAAACTTGAACCCTTTCTGAAGGAAGTATGGCCATCATTTTTGTTGCATCTAAATCTGCTCCTATAAAAATGATATAATGAGATGGCAACAAGGCAAATTTTTCATAGTTTATTGTTATCCCTGGGTGAGAGCAGAGATGCAAGGTGGTATCTCTCGCTTTTGTTAAGAGATGCTTGGTGGTGGTGGTTAGGAGCCTATCATCTAGTTACGGAAACACTCAGAATCTTAGGCATTTCAAGTGAGCCGTGACTATTGCCATACACTTGGTGAATGTTCTGGGGGCTGTAGTGAGGCCAAAGGGCAGAGCTCGAAACTGGTAGCAACTGGCTCCCAACTGAAAGTGCAGATGACTCCTGGATTGCCTGTCCATTTTTATGTGGTCTATAGAGCACATCCGACATTATTGTCTTGTCCCAGAAAAGGGAGTATTAACTGCAGTGTTACCATCTGGAACTTTGACTTTATTACTGATTTGTTTAACTTTGTGAGATCCAAGATGGGTCTCCAGTCCCCTGTTTTCATTGGAACTAAAAGGAATCATGAGTAAGTTCCGGATCCGATTTGGTCTGCACGGACTGTTTGAATAACTCTTTTGTCTAGCAACTTTTGTATTTCTAAGAGTTGCCGGTTCCCTTTGACTAGGTGGAACATCCAGGATATTTTTTATGTTCGGGACAGGGAAGGAAAAGAGTATAGAGTAACCTCTGGATATGATGCTTTGTACCCACTTATCTTTTGTCATTGTTAGCCAGACTTCTGGGTACAAAGATAAATGACCCTCGACTACCTCCAGAGATGGAAAGGCTGGCCTCCCTTAAGGAGTGCTGAAAGGGCTTACCAAGGAAAGAGTCCCTGTCGCCCTGATTCTGCGGACCCCCTCTGCCGTGTGGTTGGTGTCTTATATTACTGCTTCCCCCTCTGCCCCTGGGGGAAGATTCATCACATGTGTCCTGGAAAGCTCTCTGGGTTTTTTGAAACCATATTTTTCCCCCTTTCTGACCATTTGGATAAGGTCTGGTAGGTAGGGAAAAATGGAATCCTACGGCAGAGAGAGTCTTTCCTTCTTGTTCACATCTGGTTAGTGCGTCTTTAACTTTTGGCCCAAACAAAGATGAGCCATCAAAAGGGGCATTCAGAAAATAAGATTTAAAGGGCATCGCAAAGTCACACAAGTGCATCCAGGAATGTCTTCTTAGGGAAATTCCTGAAACCACTGCTCTGCTCGCTCCATCCTCTGCATAAGAAATGAGTCTGATGGAGGAGTTGACCACTGAATTTAAGGTGGAGAGCTGAGATGAAACCTTCTGTGATACTCCTTCAGCTACTGAAGCTTGGAGGGTATCTCCTAGCTCCTTCAGGAGACCTCTCTGAAGTCAGGTAATTCAGTGATCTAAGCGCAAAAGTTGCTAAAGAAAAGGTGCACTTTCCATATCTGCCCATCGTATGAAACTCTTTGTTCAGCAGATGGACAGCAGAAGACATCTCTGAGAGTTCCTTCTTGGTAGCTGCCGCCACCACCATAGCATCTACTGGGACTCCTTTGGTTAGAAAATTCTTGTCTACTGGTGAGGGGATGAACTTATTTGGCCTCCGAGGAACAGGTTCCAGTGAATTTGGAGACTCCCACACCTTTCAAGAAACTAGGTTCATTAGTTCGTCAAAAGGCAGAGACACCCAAGTGGAGGAAGGGCGAGATCCAAAAGCCTTCAGGTATACAGACTCCTCCTCCAAAGGGTTGATGGACTTCCAGCCACCTTTCTGTTTTAGTATGTCCGTGAAGGAGACATCCTCAAAAGGCAACCATGGGGACCCTTCAGAATCATCAAGGTCTGTATCCACTTGACGGCCTCCTCTGGGGAGTCTAAATGCTTCCTCTTACATAACCTCTTCTGAGGGACCTCCTCAGAAGGGGTATTCTGGAGAGGGTTTGGAAGAGAGGGGTCACCCAATGGGGTATCCTAAGGCCTAGGATCTCTGTGTCCCTGTGGATACTGTGGTACACAGACAGATACTGGTGCCTTTGTGGGGTAGAATGTCCCAACCTGAGAGTGAACCTGTCTGTGGAGACAGCACTCTCCTCATCACCTCGAAAGCCCCCCGCACCTGATCCAAGGAAACTCCCAACTTTGAAGAACCAGAGGGAATCCCCAGAACCAACGGGGTTGGCTCCAAGGCTGAGGTAGGAGCCGAGCTCACCTGAGTTGAGACCCGGAGAGGCAAGTTCAGATCCGGCAACTGTCCGATCTGACATCCCTCCCAGGACCTGACTGGAGAGTGCCATTTCCTAGACTCCTCGAGTTCTGATGGAACTGAGGATGTCAGAGTGATGTTTGGATCTGAAGATCCTGTGAAAGGTCTTGGTTCTGATGGTTCCACTACAATCAGTTCTGGACATTCTGGCTCTGAGGTCTGAGATCAGATTGGAGGAGGAAATGACATTGAAAGGGTGGGCTTTATCAGTGCTGAAGCCCTCTGGGTTGGATCCGACAACAGTTTGGTGAGTACTGGTGTCCTTAACAGCCTCTGCACCACACAATCTACATCATCGTTGGACAGACTCCTGGAAGATCCAGTTGAGGGGGCAGGAGATTTGGATGACTGTAACAATGGAGACCTTAGTGTGGGAGATACTGGTTCCAATTCAGGGGACCGGCACCAAAATTGAAGGAGTCGACGTAATAGGCATCTTGGACCTGACAGCCTTCTGGTCCAGAGTTGAAACCTTTGTTAATTTTTTTTAGATGGCTCCGACTGAGCACTTGAAGATGAGGACCTTTTTCCCCGACTTGCCTGACTTTAAAGAAGGGGATTTGCCCGACTTTAAAGAACCCTGACCTTCTTTGATCGCTTCACAAAAGGGGGGGGTTTTAACAGGTCTCTTAGTATCAATTTGTTTTTCCTTTCTAATAACACCCTGGGGCTGAAAGTATGACAGGTGGCACAGGACTCTTGGAGGCGAAGCATTCCAAGACAATACATGCAAATGTTATGCCTGTCAGAATGGACATTTTTTGATCACGTGACACATTTTTTAAACCCTGAGGGTTTAGCTTCCTTAGAATCATTTGAAGACATAGTACTAGTCAGCAACAACAAAAGAAATCAACTAACAATTTTATATATATATATATATATATATATATATATATATATATATATATATATATATATACTCCACTACTACTTTTTTTTTAATAAGAACAACACTGATCACAACAAGAACACACTTAGATGAGGTGCAACAAAGGGAAATGCTCTCTAAGTTAAACAGGATAAGGCAGGTCTTTAAATGAAATGAATAGCCTTGAGCAGATAGAGGAAGAGAATAGAAAAAGGAAAGAAAGCCCTCTAACTAAAATGGGCTTTTAATAACTAATTTTAAAGCCAGGATAGGGGGAAAAGGCCTTACGAGAAAATGACGCCCAACAACACTAAAAACTCAGGAAGAAAAAATGAAAACACAAGCAATTCACTTAGTAAATATTAAATGGAATAAACACAGTCAGAAATGGCTAACAATCGTTTAAAAATATGATGAAAAAAATCTACTTAGCCAGAGCCAGTAGGAAGAGCAGCCGATCTTGTTTAGCAGCAAACGAGATCTGGGATCTCTTCTACTGCATGATGGGATAGGGTTTTAGCCATGAGCTAGTGGAAGACCTTGAGCTTTTGTATAAGGCCGAGTTGGATCCAAGGATCAGATCTGAACCCAACCTGCTAAGAATGAAGGCAAGATAGGACAACATCGCATCTGTTGTTTTCTTGGTGCTGCAGCTTTCCTGCTTTAAAGTTTGCTTTTGCACATTTACCAAAACCAAAAGACATTCTTATATCATCTGAAAAAATTTTGACTACTTGCAATTGTGCTTTCAGTTCCTCATATGATAAGCTATGGTTTACCTTCATAAACTCGAATCACAGTGGTTCAAATACTCATATGAGCGACTCAAAACCACGAAACTGAAAACGTCGACAATTCTTAATGTTCGAAAAACAGCAAATCGAAAAGCAGATTTGCTGTTTTTCGAACATTAATGTCGAACAAAGAAAATGAAGTGTAAAGCAGGGGGACAAGCCCCCCTGCACCCCCTATGTGGGGGGCTGTACCCCCCACACACCCCACTACTTTATTATTCTAACTTCGAGATCTCACTAAAGTGGGGAAAGGAACTATTTCCCGATCCCCACTATAGTGCACTCCGCCCCAGAATGTTGAATGTTCAATGAGTGAATCTCACTATGCATTTATTGCGCATTCAAACCTTTTTCCATTTGGCGTTTGCAAACTTTGCAAACTGCCTTTCGGAAAATTGTTGTTTGGCCTTGTGAAATACGCACATGTAAAGGTAAACCTGAGCTATACAGTTTTAAATCACTGACAAAGAGAAGATGAGAAGTCTTTACACTTTGTTGTTTTCTAGCTGCCAAATTATAGCCATGACCTAATCTGTTAAGCAGACAGCTTAATGGGTTATGGGCAAGACAGAATAGCAGGGGTGACAGGGAGTCACCCTGGACTATCCCCCTTTTAATTTTTATCCTTGGAATAATAATTTGTCATTTATCATGGCTTAATTGCAAAGTGATTTGCCACTGTTTCATGGTCACTGTAATGTAATCGATCAGTGTAGGATGCATCTTATACATTTTTAAGCACTCTTTTATCCATGAATGTGGGATACTGTCAGATACTTTTTTGTAGTCAGTCCATGCCATACTTAGATTCTTCCCCTTTTTACAGGTCTCCACTATGACTTTATTTAACAACAAATTATCCTTTGCTCCATATGACTTTCTTTTATTGCCCTTTTATCCTATTGCCATAATTGACTTTTCTTCTAAATGACTATAAACTCTGTCAGCATCGATTCCAGTGTATAGTTTATACATTGTTGGAAGGCAAGTTGCTAGCTTATAATTTTTAAGGTAGCTTGCATGTTCACTTTTAAGAAGGAGCATTGTTTCCCTGTTGTTAACCAGACTAGTATATGTTTGGAGTGCACATATAAATAGTTCTTACTCATGGCTAAATCTTCGTGCATAGATATTAATAATTTTAACTAGGTATTAGGTACTGCATCTGGGCCTGGGGTTTTCCACTTAAAGGCTTTTCTTAACTTTGGTTCAATCTTTCTGGCTATTTCATATCCGGGTCTATATTATATCATCGAACGCTTAAAAAAGCGAACGCTGATTGATCAACCTAATTTAAGCGAAAGCTTACAATCTCGAACTGTCAGATCAGCGATTTTTTTCCCAGGGAAAAAAATTGCTGATCCAAAACACATACACACAACACAAGCACACCAAACAAACAGAAATCCACACACATACACCTAAAATCTGATACCTAACCCTACACTAAACTATGCACACACCACTAACTACCCACTTACCTTAACCCAAACCCTAACCCTAAGGTCTGTCACTATCGCGCACTCACCTCACCTGCTCCCTAACCCTAACTCACTTAAATCCGCCCTAACCCTCATGTCCACTCAATCGCACACACACCTAACTCGAGCCCTAACCCTAACTCACCTAAATCACCCTAACACTCACATCCATACAGTCGCACACTTACCTGAATCCAACCCGTAACTTTCCACCATAACACTGAAAATACCGAAGCAACAGAAACGTACAACTGAATTCTTTCCCTAGGAAAAAATTCGAGTTTCTGCTGCTTCGATATTTTGCAATTTCGCGAAAATAAGTTTGATCAATCAGGGTTCGCTTTTTTCGAGGATATAATATAGACCCTCATATCCTGTACTTTTGAACTTCTTATTTTTTATTTTACTTCTTCTAGCCATTTAGCATATTTGTTATATTCCACAGGATCTTCATAATACTTTTCCAAAATGTATCTATTTCTTCTTTTTGGTGGTCTTTCAATTCCTTTAACCTTGTCTCCCAATTCTCTATAAAGCTTTTTGGGGTCATCAATACATTGCTCATTTTGTATTTTTCCTTTATATTTATCTGTGTATCTTCTAAATTTTTCTGCTTGTGCTGATATTTTTAGTTTATTATTTGAGATAGTGCATGATAAATCCAGATCTGTTATAATACTGTGTATTGCTTTTATCACATCTTTCTGAGTATTTTTGCTGATCTGTTTCCTCTGTCATGAAAGGAGATACTGTCAGCAGAGCTATCTGGAATTTTGTAAATAATTATATGTCACTTGTGAATATCAACATGATTTATATAAGATGCTTGTGTTACAACTGTATTAGAACTATATGTCATGTGTATATCAAACTGGTTTGTACAGATATGCATGTTAAAAAGGTATTTTATAAAGTACTTGTGCTTAAAATGTAATCACAATGTGCCCTGCTGGAAGAGAACAGAAATGTACATGCACTATTGTAACTGTTTAAATGTATATATTTTAACAGTGGAAAATGGAATACAGGAGGTTAACTTCCAAAAAATAGGTGACATTAAATTACTTTATAGTTTAGGACAGAGACATTATGTCTGTGCTGAAAAGCTTCCTGTATTGCCTTTGAAGTTAATTAGTTACTAGTTTTGAAATGTGAAGGAATGCAATTGTTTTATGACTTCCGGCATCTACCAAAGATCTGAGGTCTATGTATTTTCACAGGTAAATGCCAAATACTGACAAATTCCAGCAGTGGGGGTTTCATCTGGGATAGTCCGATAACAAGAAATTGTCATTCTGCAAGCTATCCTAGCTGTAATATTTGAGATATTAATTTGAAAAGCCTCTGTATTCTGTTTGGGACCTGACAAGAACCATTCACCACATCTGCCTTGCCCTGCAATTAAGTTTCTAGAATATAGTAACTCTCTTAGATATAGTCAGGAATATAGCAAAACTTATTTTAGATATTTTTCTTTATTTATTTGAGACTGTCCTGCAATGCTGTTTTAAATATTTCCTGTGATTTTGAACTCTTATGTCGCTGTGAATATATGCTGAGTATTTTCTTGTTCTTTTATTATTTATTATTAAATATATTTAAACCTTTCATTGTGGCTGATCTGTCTAGAGATACTTGCATATTTATTTGGTGACACTGTGTGGGCCACGCCTAATAGCACTGCTCTTGGTCAAACTACCATTTCTATGATTAATATTAGTATTACACAGTAAGATTGGATGCCCTTTGTTAAGGGCCTTAAAGTAGCTGATAAGGAGTTGGCTGGTGGCAGTGATAACTACCTTATAGTATGGGAAAAGGGGGCTTAGCTAGTAAAATTGTACCAGCCTTTGCCAGATGTGTGTGTGTGTGTGTGTGTGTGTGTGTGTGTGTGTGTGTGTGTGTGTGTGTGTGTGTGTGTGTGTGTGTGTGTGTGTGTGTGTGTGTGTGTGTGTGTGTGTGTGTGTGTGTGTGTGTGTGTGTGTGTGTGCCAGCTACTTGGGCAGGGACACAAAGCAGTGGGTGGACAAAGAGGGTGCTTGAGGTCTTGGCTTGGCCACTCAACTGAGATCTCAACTCTATTGCTGTGCCAGTGGGGATCCTTGTTGAGGATCTGGAGAAAGAGGGAGGAACCAGCCCTGGACTGACAGTGGTCTCTGTGTGCTCTTAACAGAAACTGCATTTGATGCAGAGAGCTGCATCTGGAAATACTGTGTGCATACCTGTTATCCTCCCAGTGTACATCCACCACTGTGTCCAGTGGTGGGTCATCACATTATTGGTGAGCAGTGGTGGGATATCCACATATTGGGATTCAGTGTTGTGCATATTGAACTACCGTAGCCTTTAAACACTGGTCACTAAAGAAGGTGCTTGTTCTCTCAAGCAGCCACATGGTAGACATTCAGAGTTCCATATTACAAAAGCTTTATTTTTATTTATTTATTCGTTTATTTATTTATGTATTTATTTATTGTTAGCTTATTTTGTCAGGGAGAGCAGGCAAGTATGTCAGCAGAGGATTATGGCAAGCTGACAAGGAACCAGTTGGCTGAGATGTGGCAAGCCAAAGGACTGAGGCATGCCAACCTGAATAAAGGAGAAATTATTGCAGCCTTAACTACAACTGCATCACAGACCAGCAGCCAGGAGAACAACCAGAATGGCCTTGGGGATGTACAACTTTCTGAAAATGAACAGTTCAACTTTGCCTCAGAGGACTTAAAAATCCATCTGGAGTTAAAGAGACTTGAAATGGAGGCCAAACATTTGAAAATAAAATCAGCAGAGAGACTGAGGCATTTGGAGGTCAATGCAGAATCAGCACAGAGGCTGAGACATCTAGAACCTCAAGAAAATGAGAGGCAGAAGCAACATGAAAACTAAATGCTGACTCTTTGCCAGGATCATGGAGGTAATGGGGAAGGATGTAACCAAACCCCAGAAGCAATAAAGGTCAGTAAATTTCTTCCACAATTTGCCAAGGGTTATACTTTTGATAGTTTTATTCATATGTTTGAAAGGGTATGTAAACAGTAAAATATTGACCAAGGGTCCCGGGTATTGTTCCTGATCCCCTTACTCCATGATAAAACTGTAACTGATGTTTCTAAAGTGTCTTCTACTGATTTCTTAAATTATAATGCAGTTAAAAATTGTTTATCAGAGTAATTTAAGCTAATACTAACACCTGAAACTTATAGAAAAAAAGTTTCATGAGCATAGACACAAGGCAGATGAAAGTGTGTGTGATTATGTTGCTAAGTTAAGAACTTATTTTCATAGATGGGTGAGTGGGTGTCAGGTCACCACTTTTGAAGGGCTGGCAGACCTTTTGGTGAGGGAACAAGCCCTTAGCACTTTGCCTGAGGACATGAGAATCTGGTTGGCAGATAGGGAATGCAGCACCGCAGATTAGTTGGAGAAAAAGGGAGACCTACACCTACAAGTAGGCATCACTCCACAGGGAAGGGATACTCAGTGCTGCACATGGGTCTAAAGGAACCCATGGTAGAATGCCTAAACTGCCTCAAAAGAGTCTGCCAGTAACAGTGGAAGCTAGTAGTTCAGCTACATGGCCAGGATTAAGGGTTAAATGTTTTAAATGTAACCAGTGGGGCCACGTAGCATACAGCTGTCCACTGAGGCAAGGTGGGGAACAAAAGGTGAGAGAGCCAGTAAGTAGGAATGATAGAATGACAGCAGTAAGTTGTCTGGAGACAACAAGGGTACCAAACTACCGCAAGAGGTTATATCTTATCTTAGTAGATGGGAAGCAGGTCAATGCTAAGAGAAACACAGCCTGGGACCTAACAATTATGAAGCCTGCAATGGTTAAACAGGAGCACTACTTGCTTGGGCAGTCTATTCCAGTCAGAGCTTTAGGAGAGAACCCATTCCAAATAACTTTAGCTAGGGTCCATCTTGACTGGGAGGGTGGAAAAGGAAGCAAGCAAGTAAGTGTGTTTGAGGATATTCCTGCAGATGTCCTGATAGGGAAGGATTTTGATAGTACAGTACCTTGTGTGCAAGCAGTTACATGCAGTCAGGCTTGAGGACAAGCATGTGGGTCTGGTAGCCAAGGCAGACCAAGACAGACCACACATTTGAAGCTAGGACTGATGAGGTGGCTACTTCAGAAGGGAGTTACCCTGTAGCAGTGAGACTGAAGGTGAGCCATAGCTACTTGTGGGTACTGATGTTCCCTTGGACAGAGTGAATGCAAGGGCAGAGGTGAGTAGTAGAACCCAGGCTGACAGTGAGGCACCACTGTCAGGTAATACCAGACTTCCTGTGGAAGGGGGCTGGGAAGCATTACAAAGAGAGAGTTGAGCCAGGCTCATCTCTTAGACCCTACATTACAAGGCTTGAGGAAGGTAGCCAGGGAGGCACCTGATTCTCAAGGAAAGGGGGAATCTGTATACTGGGACAAAGGATTACTGTAAATAGTGAGTGGACCATTGAAGGAGGGCTAGAATGTGAGAGAATACAGCAGTTGGTAATGCCCAGAGCCTACCATCTGGCACTTCTAGCCAAAGCCCATGACATTTTCTTTGCAGGTCATATGAGCATAAAGCATACAAAGAGAAATATTATGCAGAACTTTTATTGGCCTGGGATTCTCAGGGATGTAACAGGGCACTACGGGACCTGTGTGCAGTGCAAAAAAGTAGGCCAGGCTGGATTCAAGTTCAAAGCTCCTAGGATATCTTTGTCTGTGATTGAGGAGCCATTTTAGAGGGTAGCTATGGATATTCTGGGGCCTCTGAGTATCTCAAGTTCCACAGGGAAGAAGTATATCCTAGTGGTAGTAGATTATGCTACCAGATACCATGTGGCAGTGGCTCTGTCCTCCATTGAGACAGAAAAGGTGGCAAATGATATGTTAAGAGTTTTTCAGCAAGGTAGGTTTCCAAAAAGAAATACTGACTGACAGAGGATCCAATTTCATGTCAGACCTGCTGGCTTGTCTGTGAAAGCACTGATGGGTGAAGCACCTAAAGACCATCCCTACCATACCCAGACTAATAGTTTGGTGGAGAGGTTAAACTCTACACTAAAGACCATGCTATGGGCATTTACAGATCAGTTTAAGAGGGAGTGGGACAAATATTTGCCCCATCTGTTGTTTGCTTACAGAGAGGTGCCCCAGGAATCCACAGGTTTTTCACCCTTTGAGTTACTGTATGGACATAGCATGAGGGCACCTCTAGATTTTATTCGTGAAGAGTGGGACAGTGAGTGTAAATCCCACATGAAATCTGTTGTGGCATATGTCCTAAACCTCAGGAGAAGGCTCAGGGAACTCACAAGCTTGGCCCAGGAGAGCCAGGCAGAAGCCCAACAGCAGAAACGGTCTGGTATGACAGGAATGCTCAAGCTAGAGATTATGCTGTGGGGCAACAGGTTATGGTTGTCATTCCTGTCAGAAACAACAAGCTGCTGGCAGCATGGGAGGGACCCTTTAAGTTGGTAAGGAAGGTCAGTGATGTTAACTACATGGTAGAACTGTTAGGCAGGAGGCAGGGGCACAAACTGTATGATGTTAACATGATGAAACCTTCCCATGATAGGGAGGCTCTGGTGCTAATTATTTACTGTAGGAAGCAGGAGGAGTCTGACGGTGATCTACGGCTACAGGAAGCCAGCCAGCAAAATCCCAAATTACTATGATGGAGCCTATGGTTGCAGGCATATGACATGACAGTGCAACACTGTAATGGGGTCAGCAATGCAAAGGCAGCTGAGATCTCAAGACAGTGTAATGTATTCCCAGATAAGCTTATCCCTCTCAAGCAATGTTTCTCAAGGGTCACTTGAAAAACTAGCTTGAGTCTTCAAAGGGGGGAAGAAGTGTCATGAACGGAGATACTGTCAGCAGAGCTAGCTAGAATTTTTTAAATAATTATATTTCATTTGTAAATATCAACATGATTTATACAAAATGCTTGTGTTACAACTGTATTAGAATTGTATGTCATGTATATATCAAACTGGTTTGTACAGATATGTGTGCTAAAAATGTATTTTATAAAGTGCTTGTGCTTAACATGTAACTACAGTGTACCCTGCTGAAAGAAAACAGAAATGTACATGCACTATTATAACTGTTTAAATTTATATATTTTAACAGTGGAAACTGGAATACAGGAGGTTAACGTCAGAAAAATGGCTGAAATTAAATTACTTTACAGGCTAGGCCACAGACATAATGTCTGTGCTGAGAAGCTTCCTGTATTGTCTTTGGAGTGAACTAATTACTAGTTTTGATATGTGAAGGAATGCAACTGTTTTATGACTTCCAGCATCTACCAAAAATCTGAGGTCTACACATTTTCACAGGTAGATGCCAAATACTGCCAGATTCTAGCAGTGGAGGTTTCATCTGTGATAGAGTCAGATGATAAGAAATTGTGTCATTCTGCAAGCTGTCCCAGCAGTAATATTTGAGATATTAATTTGAAAAACCTCTGAGAGAGACAGAGCATTCTGTATTCTGTCTTGGACCTGACAAGAACCATTCACCAGATGTGCCTTGCTAGGATTTAAAGCTTTCATAAACTGGCTCAGAAAGGAAAGATGTAGGATTTGTTTCCATGAAGCTTCTTTCTTTGTTACCAGAAGCATTCTTGACTAAAACATTTTCACTGCAAAAAAGGGAGGAACAGATGCTATCATCCCTAGATCAAGCAGCTGCTGAATGATGGTGGTGGTGGTGGTGGTGGTGGTGGTGGGGGGTTGGTTAAGGAATTATTTTCTGGTGGATAAAAAGGAATCCCTGGTAAAGGAGGTATGGACTCCCATTGCCATGTTTAATCCACTTTTGAATGAGTCCATTTGTCTGAGATCATCTGTAACCAAAGAGGAAGACAGTGAATCAGATTTTGGGAAGAATTGCCAGAGAGGAAAGGGGAGGGGGTGGAGGTCACATTTGCAGATCATCATTCTTACTCGGTGGACTGTCTTTGTTAATCAGAGAGTTTCCCTTTCTTTTATGAGCCTCTTTTTTATTGTTTCTGACCAATTGCTTGTCTGAACTTTGTTAAGACTGCTTTTTTTATTATTAGAAAATCCTGAATTAGAAGTGAAATATTTCAAACTTGAAGAATGCAAGATGAAATATCCGAGTCATCTCCTGAATCAGCTTCCCTCTCTCATTACATTGTATGAATTTGGTAGAAGTTGGTCAAAATACAACATTCCTATCAAGGGGAGAATTCAAAATTTCAGCATTTACATTTTTAGGAAACTTTTGGGAACATAACATTGAAAATCTTCTTACAACAAACCCAGTAGCTGCAGCTGTGGATGAGTTAGCTGAGTCATAAGCACATTTCAAAGAATGTTTGGTGACTTAAGAAACAGAAGCAATAAGAGAATTTAGAAAATATGTATCCTCAGGAGAATGCAAGGTGGCAGTTATGTTCCTAATATTCTCACAAGAAGCAGGGAAAAACTTTAATATGTGAGCCTGACAATTAAGAATTCTGAAAATAAGAGTGGCAGAAGAGTACACTCTTTTCCAAATCTATCAAAAGCTTTTCCATCCTTAAAAAAGGATTTGCCAGATAAATCTCTGCAGGGTCAGATCTGGGATGTGAAAAGGGGTATTTGAAGTGTGAGGAACTTTCTTAAGTCTACCTGACTTCTTAGGGGCTGCAGGCACAATGTCAGACATGTTGCAGGTTATAATAAAACATCCCTCAAAGCTAAAAGCACAGGAGGAACAGCAATAGGCTGAAGAACAAGACATGATATATTTATTAAGAAACTGGAATGTCATTTTGTTCCTACTGAAAATATCGATTCATTCTAGAGGTGGTTTGAGAAAAGGAAAACTCTTCACAGGGAAACTCAGTAGAAATACTCTCCTCAGAATCAGAATCTGTTGCCTGAGGAGAAACTGTAGAATCTGTTCCCTCTAATTCCATTCCATGTTCATCAAACTGGGAATCTTCATATCCAGAATAACTTTCTTTTATTTTACTAGAAAAAAGAAACAGAATGTGGAGGGTTAAGAGCCTGAACTATGGCCTGTGCTAAGCCTAAAAAATCTTCCCTGTACATAGTAACAGAGGCAGGCAAAGGTAAATGTTTAAGTTTCTGCTTCTTTTTAACAGAAATATCCATAGAGGCAGACCAACTCATGTCAGAGGCAATTACTCTGGGAAATAGGCATTGTAGCCAGGCCAGGCAGACAAGCATTCCAATCTCCATCCTTTAAGACTGACAGCAGTAGTTCTCCCAGGCCCATATAGGACACTCCAACAGCCATAGACAATGTGACTGATCACCAGTCCATGGTGGCTGAAGGGACTACACTAGAGGAAACCAAGGAAGAAGGTGAGTGGTATGATTAACTAGAAATGGCCACTACAGGGTCACCCATCTGTGAATGAAGGAAGGAAGTAGCCTGCTGCACCGCAAAAGTTGTCTTGAAATGTTATTTTTTTCTTGTGACTATAAAAAGGAAGAACCAATGAAATAATAAACTCTTCCATGTTTAATTCAAAAAAGAAGCCGGAAATGCAGCAAGCAATGTTAGCAAGAGTCAGTAAAAGTATAAAAAAGTACAGTTGTGTAAGTAAACTTACCATAACAGAAGATGACTGAATGATCACTACCACAGTAGCCTAAGATATATGGGTTATAACCTGAATTGGATATAACAGATGGCCAGATTTCAAAACTTCAGGGCACCTTCCATGCACCCAAACTGTAAGTAAGCTCGAGATGACTAAATGTCAGGTTTGGTTGCCACATATGCTTTCATGCCAACAGAGACAGGAAGGCTAAAGCCTTAAGAGGATAATGCTGGAAAAACACAAAACACATGTCTACACCCTGGCAAAAATTATATAAAAATAAGGGCAATGGAGGGAGGGAGTGTTTTCTGCAGAACTGTTCATTGGAACATCTATTGTTATGATACATTTACTTACACAGCTATACTATGTTCATCATTATGATCACTACTGCAGTAGCCTAAGCTATATGGTTAGATTACCATAGCTTAGAAGGAATGGGAAGAGGAAGGAGAAGGGCCCAGGAGCCCCTGGAAAATGGTCCTAGCAAAGCATGTCCTAGACCAGAAAAAGGAATCTAGTTTATAGTGCTTTTTAAAAGAATGCACAGAGGACTGAGTTTCTGCTTCTAAATGCTTTCCAAAAAGCCATAGTTGAAGCCACAGCCCTGGTAGAATAAACCTTGACCCTTCTTGTAATAGCTTTACTGGGGTGGAAATAGCAAAAGGTAATAGCATGAGACAAGTATTTAGAAATGGTCTGCTTGGACACAGATAGTCCCCTTTTCTTACCTTCATAAGAAATGAACAACTGATCAGAAGTTCTGTAAAATTTTGTTCTGTCAGGATAGCACCTGATTTGTCTGTAGACATCCAAGGTATGAAGTATCCTTTCTCCC
Source organism: Protopterus annectens (assembly GCF_019279795.1). Lineage (NCBI taxonomy): Eukaryota > Metazoa > Chordata > Ceratodontiformes > Protopteridae > Protopterus > Protopterus annectens. The sequence goes on along the minus strand of NC_056726.1, from coordinate 1,998,747,185 downwards.
TTAGTTTTTGACTTCTGGAAAGAAGGTATGGAGATGGACAGATTGGCATAATGTAAACCAGGATACCACTTTAGGCATAAAAGACAGATTAGTCCTCAATGAAACTATCTTTGTGGAAATTGAGATAAGGTTGGCCCACCATAACAGCTTGCAGATCAGACATTCTTCTTGCAGAGGTCAAAGCAATTAGTAACACTGATTTTCATGATGAGAACTTCAAGTCAGCCTGATGAGCTGGTTCAGTTGTAGCAAGAATTATTTTTTCAAACACAAAATTAAGATCCCAAGGGGGACTCATTGGTTTTCTACTAAGTTTCTTATATAAAACCCCTTTCAAAAACATTTTGACACAAGACTGCATTGAAAGAGGGTGATCCAAAGCAATTATGCTGAAATAGATGAAAAATTGACCTTGATAGAGGAGTAAGGTCATAGGACAGTAACTCACACAAATACTGTAAAATCAGAAAAACACCAGCCCTGAACTGATGCTAGGGTTTTTGTTGGCACAAACGAGAACAATATTTCCATTTGGTAATATATGATTTTTTAATAGCAGGCTTTCTTGCCTCCATTAATACCTGATATACATCATCAAAAAACAGTTGCTTAAAACAGGTGATTATCAAGGCAATCAGTTGCAGTTGTTTGGGGTTGGGATGTTTCAAACACCTCTAATCTTTTATAAGTAAATCTGTGAGGACCTTTGTTGTAATTGCCCTTGGCCATTACAGAGTTGTGTAAGTTACACTTTCCTGTGCCAGTAGATGTTCAAATCCTTAACTGTTGCAGTAGTGTATTGGTTGTATCCTGCCAAGGATACAGCAACGGTCCAGCTTCAAAAGCTTTCTTCCCCTCTCACATTGTCACTCTGGCTGCTTATAGACTGATAACTCCAAAACACCTCACAAACCAATGAAGACAAAAAGACGCCAAGGACTCAATCTATCACAGTCTGCTATTGCACGTTGTAAAACACACTGCCACCGTCAGCTTTCATATGGTGTAGACTTTGCCAAAAATGAATGTTCCACCAAAGTACACATAAGCAGTAGTCCAGGTATAAAATTATAAAAACCTCAGGTCAACGGACTTAAAAATAACGTGAGAACTTTTATTGTAACATAAGCACTTTCGGAAGGCTTCGTATCCTTCCTTCCTCAGACAAATTCAAACACTAATACATACATTGTCTGCTTTTAATAACAGCATCATTAGTTACAATTCAATTAGTAATTATTAAATTAACATCATATTATGTTTTAAAACTAGCTCTAGTGTGTTTTAAAAGGTCCTGACTTAGTTGCTACACTCACACCATACCAGACTAAGTCCCCTTACTAAAATCTGCACAACCTATACCATAAGTTACGTACCTAGTAAAGTAAAGTAAAGTAGTAAAGTGCTTATAGACTGAGTCATTTTTTGAGGGAGCTATATAAACAGCCAGGGTGATTAAAAATCTTCAGAACTTTCTTAACTCTCAACAAAACATCGGCACTCATCGTGAGCAAACCATATACAGATATATATATATATATATATATATATATATATATATATACTACAATCCAGCAATATATCAGGCAAAATATACGAGAAGGGAGATTATGGGTGGCTGCAGCTACTGCATGGAAGAATTTAAATATCTACCATTATATGTAAGTGCAACTTACTCAACTGTACTATGTTCATTATTCTCACTGCTGCAGTAGCCTATGGGTGGATTACATAGTTTATTCAGCCTGGGAAGAGAAAGGCTAATGGTCCAGGAGCCCCGGGAGAATGGTCCGACCAAAGCCAGCACTGGACAGTCAAAATGAATCAAGCATGAAGAGCTTTATAAATGTACGGATGAAAGACCCATTTGCTGCCTCTAGAATGCTTCTAGAGTCCATCCATTTCCAGTATGCCATTGTAGAAGCTAAGACTCCAGGAGAATGTGCCTTACTACTGCCTGTAATGGATTTTCCTTGGTGAGACAGTAGAGGATAACCTTCAGGAAATAGTTTGTTTAAACACAGGTTGACCTTGTTTCATCCCAAAATAGGAAACAAAGAGCTAGTTAGCTTTCCTGACAGACTTATTTCTGTTAAGATAGTGGCTGAGTTGCCTTTGCACATCCACAGTGTGTGGAATCTTTTCACCATTGTTTTTAGGACTTGGATAGAAAACACGGAGATTCATGGCTTGATTCAACATGAACTCTGTAACAACCTTGGGTATGAAAAAGGGGGTTGTGTGCACAGTCATACTGTCTCTATGGAAAACCAGATAGGGTTCTCCCACCATGAGAGATTGCGACTCAGATACTTTTCTTGCAGATGCCAGAGGAATCAGAACAGCAGTTTGCCAGGTAGTGAACCTTAAATCAGCTTGACTGGTAGGTTCAAAAGGTGAAACAGTTTTTCTAGAACAAAGCTGAGATTCCAAGGAGGAAGAAACGGTCTCTGAGGAGGTCTTAGGTGGACACCTCTTTTAAAAAAAACTGTTTGACAATTAATGGAGAGGAAAGAGGGGGAATCCATGGGCAGACATGATAAAATAGCCACAAGATGTACATTTATAAGTGCATAAGAGAAGCCATAAGATAGTAACTGACACAAATATTTAAGCAGCAGTGTTACAAAATCCTTGATGCTTCCCTGGTCATTGGCTAGGCACCAACCTGAAAATCTCTTCCACTTGCCAACATATGATTTTTTTAGTAGCAGTCTTTTTTGCCTCTTTCAGTACATACTGCACATTTTCATGCAAGAGATGCCTAAAATGTATCAAAATTAAATCATCCAGGCAGGCAGTTGAAATTGTTTGATGATGGGTTGTATCAAACTTCCCTTGCCCTGTGTGATTAGATCTAGTCAGAGAAGAAGCTTGTGGTAATTGCTCCTAGCCAAATCCTTAAGAAGGGAGAACCATTTTGCCTGGCTTAGAAGGGAGTCATCACAATGATTTTTGGAGTGTATTTCTGAATCTTCAGAATTACACTGGAAATCATTGGGAAAGGTGGAATGCATACAGAACAATCCACAACTAGGGGAATGAAAAGCATCTGTTTTCCAGGCCTGCTTGTCCTGGAACAGAATATATTTAGTTATCTGTTTTGAAAGGAGGTGAACAGATCCACTTGAGGTGTTTCCCACATCTGGATTGATACCCAGAAAACCTATTCACTGAGTTTCCACTTGTGAGGATCTACTCAGCTTGTCTGCCCCTATGTTTTGCTCTGAAGCTATGCAAGAAGCTTGTGGAGGTGATGAATGCTGAAGAGCTAACTCCTAAGCAATCACTGCCACCCAGCATAGAGGGTATAACTTGGTGCCCCCTGTTTGCTTATGTACCACATCACCATGGTGTTGTCTATCATAGTCTGTATGTGATTTAGGACCCAGAGATTATGCAGAGCCTGCATGGATCACAGCCAACATTTCTTTGATAATAATGTGCTTTTATCTGTCTGAATTGTCCCACAGACTTTGCACTTTTACCCCCTTTGAAACTGTTTCCCAAGCTTTGGCCACAACAGGGTCACTCACCTATGGCCAAGGCAAATGTCCAGCCTGCTGTGGTTGCAAAGGCTGCTTAACAATCATATTGTTTTTGTCACTGGAAGAACATCCATTCAAAGAACCTGTTCATTGCTCCATGGTCAAGCTGAAAATGGTACTTGATATAAGGGGGCTTGCACACATTGCCCATTCATAGCAAATGGTGAGTAAGTATACATTACGGCAAGGGACAGATACATTGAAGCTGGGACTTATTCCAATTGCAATAGTATAGGGGTGATATACATAGTTTTGTGTAAAAAATGTGAGGTGTTCTATATAGGGAAGAAAACATGTAAACTGAAAAAAAAAATTATGAACACTTATATGAGATCCAGAATAAGGAGGTAAAACACAAGTTAGTTTTACATTTTTTTGTCTTGGAAGTGGGGCAGGACCCTGGATAGGGACAGCGAGAGACCAAAACAGAATACAGACAAGTTGATTGGCAATTGGTATGAGAAGCCACTAGAACAGCTGGATTAAATGAGGCTATCTCCCTTTCTCTCGTCTTAAACTTTAGAGCAGAAAGGCTCTAAGTTAAACAAAATAAAAAGTTTTTACAACACCTAAGTCAAGGGACACTGCACAGTTTGCTAGTATTTTATTTCATTTGATTGTACTGACATTATTTGACCACAAGACAGTACTATTGTTTAATTTTTAGAGTAATTTTATGGTAGAAAGGATTGGATATTAATATTTTTGATACATTTTCTGGATAATCTCTGTAGAGGATTTGAGAATAAAGTATTTGTTTTAATTTTTTTACTTTTTAGGAAAATGATTATATTTATACACTTGTTTTACTGTATCTAAGAATTATATATATAGTTATTTAGTTAGGATCAAAGGCATTTTTAATAATTGGATCTATAATTATTCAATTAAGCAGTCTTCCAATTATATATAAGGGAATTAGGGTATTTAAAAAGTGATAGTAGTAAGGTACAGATATCTGATGAAGTCCTTTTGCATAGGATGAAAATGTGGTGATAACTGTTAAGAGTTAATAAAGTTCGTTTTTTGTGTGATACACAAAGCTATGGATTTATTTCAACTTTCTACATCTCTATTGCTTCCTGGTGCCCTACTTTTTTTTAAACAGGAAAATAGAAAAACGTAACTTTTTTTGTACAGAAGATATTTTATCCACTCTCCCAACCCCAAAAAGTAAATTAACAAAAGTTTCGCAGAAAAAGTAGTTTTAAACAACTTTTAATATTTTTTTACCTCGAAATTTAAAAAATTATGCTCATATTTAAAAGTACATAAAAGTCATGGGCCAGTCAACTAAAACACCATTTCCTAACTTAAAAGTAATTCCATTCATCCAAAACACCTTTTTCAATTTTTATATATGAGGTACGGGTGTCACTTCAACCGTGGCAATCATCTAGAGCCAAGGATAACACCACTGGGAGGCTAGGCCTGCTGTGGGTTTTCTTTCACACCACACACTCACATGTGCACTCACAATTATAGCCAATTTAGAGTTTCCAGTCCACATAATGCATGTCTTTGGAATGTGAGAGGAAACCAAGACAAACACAGTGGGAACATTCAGACTCCGCTCAGAAGGCATCCCAACCGAGAATCAAATCAGAGGACCTCTTGGTGTCAGGCGACAATTTTAACTGGTGCACCACTGTGCCACCCATTAAAAGTAATTCTTTGACAGAAAAATTAAGTTTTCTGTGACAGAAATTAAACTGGAAGTTTTTTTTTTTCCAGAAGGGAACTTATCTTCCCAGTAATGGAACAACTTTAGCTGACAACCAATCCTTGAAAGCTGACCAAAGACTGCTCTTCTCAGCTGCAGGAAAGCTCTGAAGGGCTTGGCACCCAAACCTGACTTTTACTCAGCTCAGCTTGAGCCTACTAACATTGAGGGTGCAAAAGTGCCCTGAAGCTTTGGAAGCTGTCTGGTTGTTACATCCTATGCAGGATATAACCTATATACTTTAGGTTTCTGCAACTGTAATCATAATGATGAACATAGCAGTATTTCCACAAAAATATCCAGTGACAAGTACAAAACACATTCTCCCCAGCCATTTAAAATCATTTTTTAAATCAGTATCAATAAAAATAAAGTTAAGTTGAATAAAATGACAGTTTGCACTAAAACAGTAAAAAGGAACCACAGTGCTTCAACTGACAGAAATGCTATGTGACAGTCTCTCCAACACAAAAACCTAACAAAAATCAAAAATTCTTTGAAAAAAGAACTGTTTCAGTCATAAAAATAACTGTGAAAGGTTTATTACCAAAAGCAGCTTATGTGCTCAGCAACGGAGAAATGCTATCTAACCATCGTGCCACAAAATTGCACAAGAGGAGCACTCTCTGATGGCAGAAAATCTCTAGAGGGCTTGGCACCCAGACTGATGGTTTTCTTTCTGTTCTGACCAAGCTTCTAATGGTCTGAGTGCATGATAGGTGCCCTAAAACCTTGGAAGCTGATCAGTCATTATATTTCAGGTAGGATATAAGCCATATACCTTAGAGTACCGCTGCAATGATAAAATGATTAACATCTAATGTACACTGAGGAGGGCAGGAGAAGTCTAGCAGCCTCTAATTAAGGGGCATTATGAAACACAGAAAAGAGTTGCAGTGTATCTGCAAGAACTATTATTATATGCTGAATGGAGTAAGGTACTGATTACTCAAATGAAAACTAAAACCAATGTGGTAACTATCTGACCCTTGTTTAAGTATGCCAATGCAACTCCGTGTGGCTTTGAATATTTGAATACTATTAATCAACCTTTTACTTAATGTGCCCTTTAAGTGGCCTGATGGATGTCTATCTCCAAACTAAACCCCAGGTTAAATTTCTACATGAGCCAACAGCAGATCCTCAAGCTGCTTATAAAGCATTAAGCAAGTGAGTATCCCCACCATCCGTAAGTGCAATATAGGGAATTCTGTCCAAGAAAGAGAAGCACTTTATGAAGTGTAGCTCATGTGTGCTTGCCCATACACATCTTGCCAGCTAAATCCCCACAGCTTATATAAAAAACAAAACAAAATAAAGAAAATAAAAAAATTTAATTATACACATTAATGCCCCCAACCTGCTTATCATTCATCCCACTGTAATTCCATGCCAGTGCCGTGTCATGAAATTTTCCACATCTTTTTTAAACATACCTGTATAATATTTTCAGCATATCATTCACAATTAATAAAATTAAAACAGAAACTATGCCATGACCCAAGTTCAAGTAGTAACATGGGAAGCTGGAAAAGACAGATGGGGAAATTTGATTGAATGGCATTCCTTGGAAATGAGAGGTTGCTTGACTTTGTTGCCATTCACCTGCAGAGGAGTGTGGAGTGTATTTGAAAGTGGAAGGTTCACAAGGTAACTTTGTGCTGCATGGAGCTGAGAAATATTAGGTGAGAAGTGCAAAACAGCTCTCCTAGTTAGAAGCATATAGGGCACATCCTTACCATTGACAGAAGGCATTAGATTGGGTATGGAAGGGGATCCACATGACATGGTAGACTGGCCTGCTCCCTTCCTCTGGGAACAAATGGTCTGAGATGTCTCATGTCTCAGGCAGGGAATAAATGTGACATAGTGCTCTCACCGTGCCAGAAGAATGAATGGACTTTGTTTTCACCCTGCAAAAAAGGAAAGAATAGGCAAGTTAGGAATTTGAAAGGTTACTGTTTGTGAGTGGCCATGCATGTGCAAAAAGTAAACAAAAAAACAAAGGAAAGGAATAAGACAGCAACAAAGGATATGATAACCAAAGTCTGTGCCGAAATATATACAGTTTGAGGGGTTTCAGCTCATAAACAGGAAAGAAAGGAACCTCAGATGTCCCAGAACATCTCAGTAAATTACAAACAGTCTCACTTCACAAATGCAGGGTAGTAAAGCCTACTGTCAAATGGTCGCCTCCATGACAACATTGCTGTCCATCCTGTTGCTGTAAGGCACTCTATTCTATGAAAAAGTAGATCATGTTTTTTCTGGTGTAGTCTAAGTGTGCCACCTCTGATGAGGGGATATGTTAACTGTGCACCAGAAATAAGGCTGCCTCATGCAGCTTAGTAAATGGGATGAGGTACTATCTGCCTAGTGCAGAATTTTGCAATGTACAGCACCTTTGGTTTGATAGGTTTTATTCTAATAGTTTTCCTGTGACCCACTATGCAACTCCCCTGACTGCATGGAATAATCCACATCAAAATGAGTTACAGAGCCCTTATACTTGAGTGACATTGCTGTCTATGCCAGTTTTAATATTCTCACCTTGTTCAGAAATGTGAGTTATATGATAATAATAGATTTGGGTTTGCTATCTGGTCTTTGAATTAGAAGTTATGTACTCAGCATAACGTTCCATCTGAGTAGGTACTTCATTTGTCTGCAACCTGTGGGTCTCGGATCCGACCTCGGATCCGACCGGCAGCTTTCCAAGCTTCACGATCCGAGCTCCTAGCTCCTCCCCTCTACCCACAATCCCCTGTCACCACCACACTACCTCAGATCGGTTTTGCTGTATCACCTGAAAAAAACTGTAATAAACAGGTTCAGATATTCTCAAGAATCATAAAGATCCTAGAAACCTGATACAGGTTAGGGGGATGGCAGGGGGGGATGGTTGCAGACAAATGAAGTACCTACTCAGATGGAACAGTATGGTGAGTACATAACTTCTAAATCTGAAGTAGTTACTTCATTTGTTCTGCAACCTGTGGGACAGAGTCCCCAGCTACCTAAACAAAGAAACCTGGGTGGGGTTGGGATGGTGGCCTAATGGTTAAGGTGTTTGCCTTACAAACACAAGGTGCAGGGTTTGAGTCTCACAAGGGATAATTGACTAGGCTTGGAATTGCTCACAAGGGCAGTTAGCTTAGTACTAATCTATGAACCTATGGTCTATGGGAGGATATTCCGAAGCACCGCGGAGCCAAAGGACGCCCTGCTTCTAGATATCATGTCCAGCTTATAATGAGAAATAAACGTATGAGCAGAAGACCAAGTGGCTGCTGAACATATGTCGTCCAATGGCATCCTGGACCAGAAGGCTGCAGAAGTTGCGATGGACCTTGTGGAATGTGCACGGATTTTGAATGGGGTTGTTTTGCCTGATGCCTTATAAGCCTGAGAAATACATTGACAAATCCAATTAGCCAGTGTCACTTTGGATATAGGTTTTCCCATGTATGAAGGAGCAAATGACACAAAGAGTTGATCAGCCTTATGAACATCTTTGGTCCTGTGCAGGTAAAAACGCAACTGTCTATGTACGTCTAGTGTATGCAACATGTATTCTCCCTTATTTTGAAAATTTTTGAAAAACACTGGCAGACTGATAGTCTGATTGATATTTGCCACACATGCCACTTTTGGTAAGAAAGACGGGTTAGTCCTGAGAGACACTCTGTCATTGTGGAAAATAAGATAGGGAAGTTTCATGCACAAAGCTTGGAGATCTGAAACCCTTTTAGCAGAAGTTATGGCCACCAAGAATGCTGTTTTCCAGGACATAAATTTAAGGGGTACAGAAGCTGCAGGTTCAAAAGGAGGTTTCGTTAAGGCTTGCAGAACAAAGGTTACGTCCCAAGGGGGTGTCACGGATTTCACTGGTGGCTTGAGAAGGAAAACGCCACGCAAAAATGTCTTACACAATTTTGTAGATGCTAGAGATCCTAATCCGTCTCCCACATGAAAATGGGATATTGCTGCCAACTGTACTTTTACCATTGATGCACTGGCCCCTTGTTCAAAAATCATGGACAAAAAATCCAAGACTGTAGGAATCGGAACAGTAGGGTTGAGACCTTGGCTGTTAGCCCAGATAGAAAATCGTTTCCACTTGCTATTATAGATTTTCCTGGTGGACGGTTTATGAGCCGCTACCAGAATAGTTTTCACTGGTGACGAGATACCGGGAGTCCTTGCCATTAGGGGAACTGGATCAACCAAGCCGCGAGCTTGAGGTTTACCAGGTTCGGTGTTGGGCACCCCGTTGGGTGCAATATCAGATCTGGAATGGGATCCAGGATTAAATGGGAGGAGAGACTGTGAGACCGCAGGTATGGAAACCAGATTTGACGAGGCCAGAATGGGGCTATGAGGATAATTTTGCTCCCCAACTGTGCGGCTTTCTGAATGAACTTCACCATGAGCAGAAGCGGGGGATAAGCATATAGTAGACCGGGAGGCCAAGCATGAATCAGAGCGTCTCTGGGGCTCTCCCCTTCTGGGGGAAGAATTGTGAGGAACTCGCTGAATTTTGTGTTTTGGGGGGTAGCAAAAAGATCACAGCGAGGCCAACCCCACTTGTAAAAAATTTCCTTCGCAACATTCGGATTGAGAGACCACTCATAAGGACTGAGAATTACTCGACTCAATTTGTCCGCCAGAATGTTGGATCATCCCAAAATGTGCGTTGCTATCAGAAAGCGGTTGGTGGATATCACCCATTCCCAAACTCTCATGGATTCTCGACAAAGAGGGTAGGATCTGGTTCCCCCTTGTTTGTTTATATACCAGACCACTGACATATTGTCCGTCTGTATTGCAATCATTCCTAGAGGTAGAAGGTCTTGGTGAGCCTGCAACACTAGAAGCACCGCCCTCATCTCCAGAACATTTATGTGCAAGGCGGTCTCCAACAAGGTCCACGTACCTTGGACGTTTCTGCCCAAGCAATGCCCCCCCCACCCTAGGCGAGAAGCATCCGTGGTTAACGTGACCTGGGGGGGGGGGGTCACAAAGGGTCTCCCTTGCCTGAGTTCTGGGGAGTGAAGCCACCAAATGAGGGATTCCCTGCAAACTCTGCTCAGGGGGATAGGAGTGTTCAATGGGTGGAGTAACAGTGACCATTGTACTTGAAGTGTCCACTGTAATATACGCATCCTTAGGCGAGCATGGAGAGACAGGCCGATAGCTGCTGCCATCGAGCCTAGTGCTCTCAGGACTAACTTCGCTGGCGGAGATTTGGTGCGAAGAAGAGCCAAAACCTGGAGTGAGAGGCTGGACAGCCTGTCCGAGGTCAAGAAGGCCCGAGAAGATCGGGAATCTAGCCTGGCTCCTATGAAATCTAATGCTTGCACAGGATGAAGAAAGGACTTCAGTATGTTGACTGAGATGCCCAAGCTGTCGGCAAGAGACAGCACATAGTCTCTCGCGGTACAAAGTTGATGCCTGTTGGTTGCTGTGAGGAGCCAGTCGTCTAGGTACGGAAAGACCCTTATGCCCTGAAGCCTCAGGTGGGCCGCAACCACTGCCATGACTTTGGTGAACACCCTGGGGGCTGAGATGAGTCCGAACGGAAGGACCCTGAACTGGTAATGACTGGCCCCTAGCCGGAAGCGGAGGAACCTCCTGGACCGTCTGTCCATTAGAATGTGGTAGTACACATCCTTGAGGTCTATAGAGCACATCCAGTCATTCTCCTGCATTAAGGGGAGAATAGATTGTAGAGTGACCATCCGGAATTTTTCTTTGGGGACAAACATGTTCAGGGCGGACAAGTCTAGAATGGGCATGAGGTCCCCCGTCTTTTTTGGCACTAAAAAGAACCTTGAGTAGTAGCCCGATCCGGATTGGTCTGGGGGGACCCACTGGATGGCTCTTTTTTCTAACAAATTTGAAATCTCTACGGTCGCCGCCTCTCTTTGATTGGGTGGGACATCAGGGAGGCGACCACCTGAGGGAGGACGAAATAGGAAGGGAATTTTGTAGCCTCTGGATATAATTCGGAGCACCCATCGATCGTTCGTGATGGACTCCCACATTGACAGGTGCTTCGTTAAACACCCCCTGACTGCCTCTAGAGCTGAACAGTCGGGTAAGCCCTCAGGACTGCTGCACGGGTCTCTCGGAGAAAGGCTCCCTAGACCCGAAGTTACGCGGTCCTCCTGTGCCTCTGGGCCGGCGTCCACCCTGCCCTCCTCTGCCTCTGGAGGGTGCGGAGTCTGAAGCTGGATACGATTGCTAAGACTTGCGGAACCACAACTTCTTTTGCCCCCTCTGATTCCTTGAGAAGGAATGTTGGGGGCTTGAGAAGCGGACTCCGATGGCAGACAGCGTCTTCCCATCCTTCTCGCTTTGGACTAGTGTATCACGTACGGTCTTGCCAAAAAGCAAAGAGCCGTCAAAGGGCGCGTTCGTGAAGGACGCCTTGAAAGGTTCCGTGAAATTACAAAGACGGAGCCAGGTCTGACGTCTCAAGACAACACCTGCCCCGCTGGCCCTTGTGGCTCCCTTCGTAGCATAAGACAGTAGCCGCATGGACGTATTTGAAATGGACTTGAGAGTGGCCATACATGTCGAGAACACGGTTTTGTCCTCGACCGACATGGACTCAGGTGGAGCTGCAGTGTATTCCTTGATCAAATCCCATTGCAGCCTGATGACATGCACCATATAATTCAGTGCCCTCACGGAGAAGGTTGCTGAAGCAAAGGTCCGCTTCCCTATGCAGTCCAGCGCCCGGGACTCCTTGTCTGGCGGGTGGACCGTGGAGCTCTCCTGGTAGAGTTCTGTCTTAGTGGCAGCAGCCACCAACATGGCATCAACTGGAGGCCCTTTGGCCCAAGCCTGCCTGTCTGAAGGGGGGCTAAGGATTTTATCTGGTCGGCGTGGGATAGGCTCCACGGTGTCGGGTTCCTGCCAAGCCCTGGTAGTCAGGAGATCTACCAGGGGATCTGCCGGTGGGGACACCCAGGAGGTAGATGGGCCCACTTCAAATGCCTCCAGAAATATGGACTCATCCGAGGAAGGTTTTTGGGCAGACCACCCCCCCAATACGCAACATTTCCATGATGTCTCCAAAGGAGACATCCTCGGGGGTGACCTTGGGGAACCTTCCCTTTCCTCTAAGTCCGTATCTGTGGTGACGGACTCGGGGGAGTCCAGGTGCCTCCTTTTACACGTCCGTTTACGATCACCTCCTCTGTGGGACTATCAGAAGGGGGCTCGTCAACGGCCTCTTGTTCCTCCGAGGGAACCAACTGGAGGGTCTGAGCAGGCTGTCCCGATGGAAGGATGATGGAAGTTAGACCCTTATGCAGTGGGGGAGCGGAGGGATCCAAAGCCCGAGTCGGGGACCTGGAAGACCTCGACAGTACCCTCTCCACTACCTCGAATGCCGAGGGAGAACTACTCTCTTCCGGCCCCAAGAGCAGTCTCCTCGGCTCCAAGATAGGGATCGGGGTCGGAGCCGAAGCCATCGGATCCGAAAGGGAGGTGCTCTCCGACATAGGCGGTGCCGAAGATGCACCCACTCCCATGGATCTGACGCCTGGCCCACGGCCCCGAGAGCTCAGATCCGAGATACTCGAGGGTATGGTCGGCGTCGAGAAGGCTTGGGCCACAGGCGCTGACAAAACCCCGGCTCCAAAAGGGCCTGGATCCGAAGACTCCAAAACCTGGATCCGGGTTGAAGAAGGAGAAATCGGGGCAAATATTGAAGCTGCACTCCCCCCCTGTGGAGGGGGGGGGCAGGAGCACCCCCATCTGCATTTGGGTCTGCAAAAACCGACGCATCATCCTATCCATATCAGCGTCGGAGAGAGACCTAGTAGATCTAGAGGAGGTCGTAGAGGCGGGCCTGGAGGGCCGCCTCGACAACATCGAGGGTGATAGGAGCTCCTCCTCTGGCTCTGGTGAGAAGGAAGGAGATCGGAGCCGAGAAGGAGAAGGTCCGGACACCCTCGGAGATGATTTAACAATTTTTGAAGCCGGAGCCGAGGGATGAGGCTCGGCTCACCTCTTGTGTCTGTGCTTCTCCCTGTGCTTTTCCCTAGAAGGAGAAGACTGAACTTCCCTCGTACTCAATGCAGTAATGGGAGGTTGAGTCCCAGCCTGAATCGAGGGAATCAGGGGTGCCGAAGCTACCTGGGCAGCCTGCACCTTGGAGGGAGAGGAGGAAGAGGCCTCCTCTGGGGGAAGCAATCCCGCCAGAATAAGCCTATTCCTCCTGTCCCTCACAGCCCGGGGGTTGAAGGCTGTGCAAACCTGGCAGTCTGAAGACAAATGGGCAACCCCCAGGCATATAACGCACTGAGTGTGGCCATCAGCTGGGGAAAGCCTATGGCCACACCCAGTACAGTTTGAAAAAATAGCTTTATGGCCTTCGGCCATTTTCCTGACACACACACTCACACGCCCAAACATCTAGGGGAAGGTTTAACTGAATAAAACGCAATCCCGAAAACAAAAAAGGGCAGAGAAACATTCTAAATACTCTTCTTTTGAACTTATTAAAGTTTTAAGAAAATCTCTTGAAAAAAAATATTCACTTCCCTGTCTACGCTCAGGAGCTCTTCTCAAGACGCTTGTTATTCAAGCCGTGGCAAAAACGATCTGAGGTAGTGTGGTGGTGACAGGGGATTGTGGGTACAGGGGAGGAGCTAGGAGCTCAGATCTTGAAGCATGGAAAGCTGCCGGTCGGATCCGAGGTCGGATCCGAGACCCACAGGTTGCAGAACAAATGAAGTAACTACTTCAGATCTTAAGTTGCAAGCTCCATGTGGCCTCTGTACTGCAGTCACTCCATATCAAGTTCCTTAAGCACCTCTTTTTAGGCAGAACAGCAAAAAAAGGTATATCAGATAATTTCCCTTTTGATCTTTTGAAATGTTGTAGATTCTGAATTTGTTTCATCTGTTCCAGGTTTCTTTAGCTTCAAATTTGAATCTCAGTAATGTCTTCTAAGAAAGCAATGGCTCATTCTAAGCCATGATGTTTGTGAGAAGCATACAAGCCGACAACTGTCACTTCTTAAGTCTGCTGAAAGTAGTAGTGGCTTCTTTCAATTGATATATCTGCAATGATTACTTGCAAGTCTGTACATAAATGAACAGCTACCTGTGACAGTACCAAAGCATGACATGCAACAATATGCATGGGTATAAGATACTAAATTTCATAACCCAGCATAACTAAATTACAAGTTTGTACAAATGCTTCTATTTTTTGTGTTTAGAATGCCAGCTTTGATATTAGACAGCCTTTGTAATTGCAAGCAAACAATGCTGTGAACAAAAAAAAAAACTTCTGATTTTCAATAGGTACAGAGCTTCCACACATGTGCTATCATTGGTGCAACTGCTATCAGATCACCAACTACCTTGATTTTTTTCAGCAGTATTGCTGTAGTGCATCGTAAGAAGGATTTTGTTTTCCTAAGGTGACAACTTTCAGATGTAATGTTAAAATGAGGTCTAAATCCTTTGGATAAAATTTAAACTGATATCTACTCTGCCTGAGTAAAGGGTACTTTATGTGGAAGAAAAGATCCCACGGCACATATTGAAAAGATTAGGGTGAATTTACCTCAGATTCTGGCCACATTTTTCCTAGTCAGTATGAACTAAATCTTAAGTCTCATCTTAAAATAGGTCATGCCAAGTGGAACTAACTTGTCAAATGTAAATAAATAATTGCTTCAGGAGACAAGATTGTGAAATATGTCTCACAAATTAGACATAACTAGAATGATAACCTGATATCCAAGAAGTAGGAAAATGTGTACGCCAGTCATTTTCATTAGCTGTAATGCATGCATTCCTTCTTCATTAGCCCCATTATACCCTGAACAGACTATATTTAACCTTATGAAACTTTGAGATGAAGCCTCAAAAACTAACAAAATTCAAGGAAATGAACAGTTACACATGCTAAACAAAGAACATAGAAATAGATGTCACAAAAGTTTACAGAAGCTAATATGTTTCTGTTCTAATCTGCAGGACAAGAACAACATAACAAAGCTAACTTCTGGAAAATGCTAATAAACTCATGGGTGCAATATAGTACTGATACAAACTTATTAAGCTTCCATAGCAGTGAAGACAATGCAAATGTTTGCCCTTCAAATTAAATCATTTATAAATAAACTCTTCCAAATTGTGATGATGTATGGTATTGCCAGTTATGCCAGGAGAAATAGGACAGTGGATGTGTAACATATGCCAGCATAGCTAGCTGGAGTTTTGTAAATAATTATATGCCATTTGTATATCAAAACTGATTTGTACAGATGCATGTGTTGAAAATGTATTTGTAAAGCTGCTTGTGTTAAAAATGTAACAACAGTGAGTCCTGCAGGACTGAAAATAAATAAACCTATATGTCAGACTGTATTGTAACTGTTGAAATGAATATATTGTAATAGAGGATACTGGATGAGAAGAGGTCAATCTCAGTCCAGCTAACTTTGAAAAATAGTCTGAAATTAAATTACCTTGTTTAGGCCATACATATTGTATCTTACAGTTCTGACTGCAGCCAGAGACAAAATGTCTGTGAAAGAAGCCTCCTGTATTGTCCTTAGGGTGAACTAATTGCTACTTTGGAAGGGTGGATCTTTGAAATGGTTTTATAGCTTCCAAATGCTATAACACATCTTAGCAAAGTTCTGTGTGCGCGTATGGTAACACATATGTGCTAGATTCTGGTTTAGTTTCTAGTGAAAGGGGTAGTATGGGAACCAGACTCAGATAACCAGATGTATGTGATGTCATTCTGTAATGCAGCACGTAAATGATGTTTTAATACTAGATGAGACAGAAGTCTTCACAGCAGTCTGTGAAACCTGGCAAAAAGTACTATTCACCCACTTCATCTTGCCTTTGAACTAGGGGACAGTAATTCTTTAGATCAGTCAGGGAAATATAGTAAGATTAGTTAATTATTGTTTTCTGTATTTGTGTGAATCTAGGTATGTGTGTTATTTTCAATATTTACTGTGATTGAAAGTCTGGTGTTTATTGTAAATAGATATTTAATATTTTCATGTTCTTTTATTATTTATTATTTCATTGTGGCTGGTCTTTTAAAATATTTAAACCTTGAGGGTATTTACAATTATTTGTGACACAGTGGCCACTCCTGAACGCCTTGCTGCATTGGTCAAACACTACTATTTGTACTAGTATTAATTTTACTCAGTATAATAGGGTACCCTTGTATGAGCCTTAGAGTAGCTGGCTTTGGAGTTCTCTGATGGCAAGTAAATCTGTGTCAGCCTTTCCAAGATGCGCGTGTGTGTGTGTGTGTGTGTGTGTGTGTGTGTGTGTGTGTGTGTGTGTGTGTGTGTGTGTGTGTGTGTTAAAATCAAATCTCAAAGAGTGTGTGTCAGCAGGGACACTGAGCATTGGTTTCACAGAGAGGGTGCTGGAGGACTTTGGCTTGGAACACTCAGCTGAGGACTTAACTTTACAGCCGTGTCAGTGGGGAGTCTTATTTAGGGTCTGGAGTGAGAGGGTGAAACCCAGCCCAAGACTGTTTTCTCTGTGTGCTCTTAAGGGAAATTCTGCTTGATGCAGAAAGCTGCACCTGAAAATTCTGTGTGTATCTATTTATGTTCCAAGTAAATGTCTCTCACCGATGTCTGTGGTGAGGACTGAGACTCCCTGATCTCTGGCCCAAGGAGGGATGTCACACAAGCATCTTTTTTCACTTTCAACAATCTATACAGCCACATGAATGGCACCATATCTTAACTTTGTTTTACACATATAACAACCTAAATCACAAAAATTACTACATAAAATAAAAGGACATGATTCACCCTCAATATATCACTTGCTACATGCATCCTTAAAATAAATTTGTAATAGTACAGCCTGTCTCTGAACTTAATAATTAACTGCAACTTATGAGAAGGCATTTTTCTCAATATGGAAACAATCTACTTTAATGCCACTCTTTAAAGGTGGTGATAAACACAAAGCAGAAAACGAAGACTAATTGCCATACTGAAGCCTGTCTCTAAAATACTTGAAAAAGTAGTACGTGCTCAGTTTACAAATCATTTAACATCAAATCATCTACTTATTAACACTCAGAATGGATTTATACCAGGCACACGACTCAAACATCACAAGTAGAAATAATAAACCATGTAGTGCCTGGAGGGCTGCATTTTCACTCAGGAACTAGGAAAAAGACAGCAACTTTTTGACATCAGAAAGGGTCTCAACAAGCTTTTGTTAAGCATTCCTCAGCACTGTTAAGCCTTTGTCTTGTTCTAGAGTATTAAATAGGCTTAGGAGTCACAACAGAAGAGTAGAAGGAAGCTGTTAAACACTTCATTTTGACTTTTTTAAATCCAGATGAAGTGTTAGTCTGAATTTACTGCTTACTGGCTTTCCACCACTTATTTGGTGGTCACTGTCTGTGGGGTGGTGGTAGGTGTGTTACAGCTTTCCAAGTTGTAAAACATAGAGTGCTATTAAATTTTTTCTTTAACTTTTATAGTACATGGAAGCAGGTAATTAGCCATGTACTACAAAGAGTTATGATTAGGTCTACCCAATCATAACCCAAGTTGTTTAGTGCTTGCAATATGGATAGCAAGACTCACCTCAAGAAGCTCTCTATGTAAACTTCTTGATATTCATTTCCTGAAAACATAATATCCTGATTATAATTAGTAATAAGATCATAATCCTTTATATTGCCACCCAGTGTGACAATGGCCTGACTATCACATTCAATCATGATATTCTAATACACAGACTTAAAAGCAATGACCTACTCTCAAATAATATTGGTCTGATTCAAATCCTACCTAGCAAACAGAGTCCAAATAATAGCAGGGCAAACTGTTTAGCTAACTTTTTAAACTACAATATCAAGGTGCCGCAAGGCCCATTTCTTAATCCACTTCTTTTTCCTGTCATTAACAGTGACATGTGCCAACAGACAAAAGGCCTTAAACTTCTATAACATGCTGATGACTCAACCATATTATGCAGAAATACAAACACAGATATCCTGTTATCTAAAATGCAGCAGTCTATAGACACACCATTAACCTATTAGATAACTGCAAATGAAACCTACATGTTAAAAAAAAATAATTTTTGGCTGGATGAAAGATTGCACTACTGCACATACAATCAATTGTAAAAGAAATTAATAGGAAATTAGGAACGCCATACAGTATTAATAAGAAGTTATGTACCTACCATAATGTTCCATGTTAGTTGTCTTCATCTCGCCTTCCTTCTTGCTGGTTGGGATCATAGCCGATCCTCGGCTCCAACTCAGCCATCTTCAATAGCTCGAGAGCTGTTTACTGGCTCGAGGCTACCCCTTATCCCATAATGCCTAGCGATAGCTACTCAGATCTCATTTGAAATAGCTAAACCAGACATAACAACATAATAATTCAGTCAAGAACCAGTTGACTATACCTGCCATATTCTCTTAGGTCAAAAAAGGACACAAGAGAACACACAGCCAGTGAAATAGAACAGAAAACTCCTCTCGGTCCACTAGGACAGGGGGGTGGAGGGCAGGATGCAAGAAGGAAGGCGAGATGAAGACAACTAACATGGAATGTTATGGTAGGTACATAACTTCTTAATGTTAAGTTGTCTATCTCGCCTTCATTCTTGCTGGTTGGAGCGTCCCTAGCACCTAATATCCTGGGTGGCTCAGTGGAACAGACTCTTCAGAACAGTGGAACGAAAGTCAGCTCTGCTCCTGGAGACCATATCCAGCTTGTAATGAGAAATAAAGGTAGGAGGGTTTGCCCACGTGGAATCTGCACAGATAGAATCCATGGGCAACCTAGACTGGAAGGCTACAGAGGTGGCCAAGGCCCTAGTAAAATTACCTTTCGGTTTAACAGGTAACTGTTTGTTCCTTAACTGCTAAATGAAAGTAACAGTGTGTGACAACCATCTGGACAAGGTTACCTTGGAAACTGGGAGACCTTGTTTGCCCAAGGCGTAAGAGAGGAATAGTTGGTCCGATTTTCTTACTTCTTTATTTCTGTGCAGGTAAAAGCGCAATTGCCTATGAACATCCAATTGGTTTAGTTTGTATTCTGCCTTGTTGGTATGATTAGGGAAAAACACAGGAAGATCTATAGATTGGTTTAAGTTACTTTCTGAGCATACTTTAGGGAGAAAGGAGGGATTAGTCCTCAGAGCAACCCTGTGCTTATGAAAAACCAAGTAAGGAGGACGAACACATAGCACCTGAAGTTTGGAGATGCGTCTGGCTGAAGTAATAGCTACCAGAAAGAGCGTCCTCCAAGATAGAAACTTGATAGAGCAAGAAGCTGCCAGTTCAAAAGGGGGCATAATTAAGGAGGTTAGGACTAAATTAAAGTCCCAAGGTGGAGGGGGATCTCTCACTGGAGGCCTAAGAAGAGTCGCCCCTCTCAAGAAAGCATTGCATAGCTAATGAGACATAATGTTATTGTTCGAAAAACCCACATGAAAATTAGAAATGGCTGCCATTTGTACCCTGATCGTAGAAGCAGCGGACCCGGAATGAAACAGCAGAGCTAGGAATTCCAAGATTTCGTGGCCTGGGGCTGAGAAGAGATCCACATTCCTAGTCTCTGCCCAACAAGAAAAACGTGTCCATTTTCTAGCATAAGTTTTCCTCGTTGTAGACTTGTGAGAGGACACGATAATGTCTCGGACTGCTGAGGAAATGCTGGGAAGCCTGGCTGAGGTTGGAAGTGGAGCAACCAAGCTGCGAGCTGGAGGGTTTTTAGGGATTGATGCAACCCGCCTGATTGATGAGCCAGGAGGTCTGGAATTGGGTCCAGAGTCCAGGGTTGATCGAGAAGGTAACGGTGCAGGAACGGAACCCATATCTGTCGAGGCCAGTAGGAAGCAATGAGGATCATTTTGCAAGCCAGCGATATTGCTTTCTGTATAAGTTTGGGTATCAGAGGGAATGGAGGAAGGGCATAAATAAGTCCCTGGGGCCAATCATGGACTAGAGCATCTCTGGGTGTGTGGCAGGAGAAGGGAGAAGTAGTTGCTGCATTTGCTGTTGAAGGAGGTGGCAAAGAGATCGCAGCAAGGCTATCCCCATTTGCGAAAAACAAGATTCGCCATATCCTGATTCAGAGACCACTCGTGAGGCATTAGAATAGCTCTGCTGAGCCTGTCTGCTGTGACATTGGATCTCCCAGGGATGTGCGTCGCAATCAGAAAACATTGGGAGGAAATCGCCCACTGCCAAAGCCTGAGAGTTTCTCGATATATGGGGCAGGACCTGGTTCTGCCCTGCTTGTTGATGTACCACATCACTGACATGTTGTCCGTTTGGACAGCAATGGTCCCAGAAGGAAGAGAGCCTTGAAGGGCTTGCAACGCCAGGAGCATGTCTCTCATTTCAGGACATTTATATGCAGATGGTACTCATGAGGTTGCCACGTGCCTTGGACTGTCCTGCCCAGATAATGCCCCCCCACCCTATCAGGGAGGTGTCTGTTGTTACTGTAGCTACCGGAGGGGGTTGTATGAAAGGTCTTCCCTGAGTAACTAGTGGGGAGACCATCCACTAAGAAAGATGTCTTTTGCATGTGTCCGTGATCATGATCTCATGTGTCATAGGTAGCTCTCAGAAAGACCACTGAGTGAACAGAAGCCACTGAAGAATCCTCATATGAAAGCGTGCCAGTGGGATTAGGAGAATGGCTGCTGCCATGGAGCCCAGAGTTTGAAGGACGTACCTGACTTGGATCTTTTTGCTCTGCATCAGAACCTGTACCCATTGACTAATTGTGTACACCCTTTCTGGTGGTAGCCTTGCAGACATATCCCTTGTGTCTAAGTCTGCTTCTATATAAGTGATAGATTGACAGGGCAACAAGGCAGATTTTCCAAAATTTATTGTGATGCCGAGCTGTGAGCAGATTGAGATTGTGTAGTCCCGTGCTTGTATGAGTTGATGCCTGGTGGTAGCAGTAAGGAGCCAGTCATCTAGATACGGAAACACCTGGAATCCTTGACACCTCAGGTGAACCGTGACCACTGCCATACATTTGGTGAAAACCCTGGGGGCTGTGGTGAGACCAAAGGGCAGAGCTCTGAACTGATAATGACTGGCCCCCAGCCAGAAGCGAAGATATCTTCTGGAGTGCCTGTCCATCTTTATATGGTAGTACGCATAATCTATAGAGCACATCCAATTGTCCTGACCAGAAAGGCAGAATGGACTGTAGCGTGACCATCCGAAACTTTCTTTGTACAGACCTGTTTAGTCTGCTGAGATCCAGAATCGGTCTCCAGTCCCCTGTCTTTTTTGGTATTAAAAAGAACCTTGAGTAAGTTCCGGATCTGTGCTGGTCTTCTGGAAAATTTTCATGCAACACAGAGGTAGTTGTATATGCATTGAAGTGTCCGTGTGGACTATTTTATATAGGGGAAAGCAAACGTGCCTTTAAAGTAAGGTTGCAGGAGCATGTAAGAGACATTAAAAATAAAAAAATAGAAAGTCCTCTTGCAATGCATTTTAAGGATTATCATAATAGTAACCCACAAGGCATGTCTGCTACTATTCTAGAACACATTAATGTAGATAAAAATGATGAAATAGTTAAAAAGAAACTTTTATATAAAGAGACAGTTTTTATAATAAAATATGGTACTATGACACCTAGTGGAATTAATGTAGATTGTAATTGGAAAGTTTTCTTGTAATTAATTGTTAAATTGTTTAATTAATTAGTTTTTTATGGTATAAATATGTGTGAATGTATTTGATAGTATTCTCCTTGAAGGTGAAAGCCGAGGCGCTAGAGAGAGACTATCCAATAAATCTGTGTTGGATCCTGTTTTCGGTTGTTATATTTAAACTTCTTTATCTTGCTGATACATTATCCAGATCATGCAGAAATACCATTGAAGAGCATAAGAATGAGAAACTTGATTTTGAAGTCATGGAAGTGAGAAATTTTTCTTCCACATATCTAGATGAGCTTAGAAATCATACAGCCTCAGAATATGTTGTACAGAAGCTCAACCACTTTACCAGGTGAGGGATGGCTGTCAAAGCAATCCAGTTTACCTCAAGAAGTGCAACCCTATTTTCCTTGCAGAGGTGAGATTTTGTCTGACAATGGTATAGGTTCATAGGTTCATACTAGGCTATCTGCCCAAGGGCATTTATAAGCCTAGCCCATAGTTATTTGGCTTTCGCCACCCCTTTAGTTTGAATAAAACTATGCCTATTATTTTCTGTGCCTCTGTCAAGCAGTGACACTGAAGTAATCCCTGGGGTATATCTGCGATCCCCCATCCATTGGTCAAGATTCCTCTTGAACAAGGCCAGCGAGGTGCTCTGCCTCACATGTACCGGGATTTTGTTCCACAGCATAGGGAGTCTCTGGGTGATGTCTGTATCATCATGAAAGGTCCAAAAGTCATTGTTCTAAAGTCTTTGCAATAAGAGTATATCACTATCTTACATTGTGGCCACCCAGGAACCTATTCTACTAAAAGGAGGGCGAGAGGACTAGTATTTTCCTTCTATATCACAAGACATTAAGAGAGTACTTTCATCTTGTTTTGTATGTAATAGCACAAAGCCACATCAACAGAAAAAACCACTTCAGCTAAACCAGATTCCTAAACTACCTTGGTTGACAGTAGTCACTGACATTTTCAAATAGAATGGTCAACATTATTTGGTGCTAGTAGACTCTTATTCTAATTAGTTTGAGATTGACCTACTTCCTAATCTAGCATCCAGTACTGTCATTACTAAGATGAAGCATCATTTTTCAGTCCACGGTATGCCACGCAAAGTTATTTCTGACAATGGCACACAGTTTACTAGCCAACAGTTCAAGCGATTTGCCAAAGTGTGGGACTTTATCCATGTTATGAGTTATCCTGAGTACCCATAGTGAAATGGTTTGGCAGAATGTGCAGTTCAAAGTGTGAAACAGTTGCTAGACAAGTTGCAATGAGATAATGGTGATGTTTTCCTAAATCTCTTGAATCTTGGAAATATTCCTCATGAGAAACATCTTGGTTCAACTGCCCAGAGACTTCTGTTGAGACAAACCAGAACTACATTACCAATCAGCAGTAGTTTATTGGTTCCAAGTGCTAAGAATAACAGATAAGTGAAAGCCCATCTGTTAAATAAACTCTATCCCAGAAGTGTTATTAGGACAAGTCCAGCAAACCACTCAATCCATTACGTGAATAAGAGACAGTGAGAATGCAAACATGTAAAGGTTATGATCAGATTGGAGTTGTGAAAAGTATTTGTCCAGAGCCGAGATCGTACATTGTGGAATCACAAGGAGTAGAGTTTAGGCAGGATTGGAAACATTTGATGCTGGTGTCCAAGCTTGTACCACAGCACCTAGCCTGTGAGAAAAATTGTTTATCTGAGAGTGAGTTATCCAGTGTTCCAGTTCCTGAGTATGTTCTAGTGAATATCCCTGTTCCTGAAATGAATCCAGAACTTCCTGATACGAGTTGTTCACCAAAGACTGTCCCTGTTGCTAAACCCAATTCTGATTATTATGTTACTAGATCAGGTCGCATCTCCAGACTATGTTATACATACACAGCAACTTGGACATGAACATTATGTTTGTTTCTGATGTCTATATTATTGCATGTCTTATTCTAATGTCATTTCATTGAACACAATTTATTAAGAGTAAGGTTGTAGATCAGTGTGTGTGTACATCTTTAAGAAGCTTCTTGGGGCTTGCACATGTGTAAAAATACCGACCACATGCGAGCATGACTGCCATTTTGTAGTAAGCTGTTGAGATGTAAATATGTATGTCTGTGTAGTCTGTCTGTTAATCAGTTTATTTATATTTTGTAATGCTGCTATCCATCCTGATGTGTTTCTAAGTAATAATGCATATAAACAAACTGTCCCACCTGTTTATCATCTATACTAGATAGGGACGAGTGACAATAAGCATACTTGATCTGGGGTTCACAAGCATAGCGCTACTTGAGGCAATGCACTTTCCTGTGATGCTCCATGATATCCAGTTTTAGTTTTGCTTAGAGAACAAAAACTATGAGATACATGTAACTAAGTGTTAATAATGTGTTATGAAGCTGGTTTCAAATAGGCCAGACTACTTTCAAAGGCTTTACAATGAAAATGTGGAATTAATTTGCCCTGGGAACAAGAGGAAGCTGTTATAGAATCTAAATTTAAGGATCAAATAGTACATAATATCGACTGGATATTAATGGAAATAAACTTGCATATATTTCTGGGGACCCAAGTAGATAGTAATCTCTCCTTTGACAATCATATTGCCAAAGTAGTTAGGAAATCCTTCTATGTGGCCCATCTAATTACTAAGGGGTTCACATCTAGAAATAAAGAGGTTATAGTGCCCCTCTACTCATCACTCATCAGACCCATCATAGAGTACAATGCCCCATTTGGGAAGTACCTCACAAGACACTTTCAACAGCTGGAAAGACCACAAAAGCACCTCACCAATAGGATTACTGGCCTCAAACATATGTCCTATGCAGCCCGACTGAAAAAACTCTGGATGTACTCAGTGGCATATCGCTTAGTCAGAGGTGATCTCTGCCTGACTTACAAAGCCATGTCCAACTCGGAATTGATAGACATGCTCCACCTAAAGAAATCCAAGTCACTGCGAGCCACGCTCTCTAGTAAGCTAAACCTCACCACAACAATAAATAGAACATGCTGGAGGGATAGATTCCTGTCATAGAGACTCCCCATGCTTTGGAACAAAATTCTTAACTACATTATGCAGAGCCCCTCAGCCCCTCACTAACACTCTTCAAGAGAAGCCTTGACGAGTTGATGTGTAACAGAAAATACACCCCTGCGATCACTTCATTGGCTCTGCTTGACAGAGGCTCAGTTAATTAATCAATGGGGCAGCGAAAGCCGACACACTCTGGCTAGGCTTATAAATGCCCTCGGGCAGATAGCCTAGTACCTACCTATGAACCTATGAATCTATTTCTTCAGTTGTCATTCAAATGGCTGACAACATTGTGTTGGTATAAACAGAGTGAATACACAAATGAGTGAATTCTCATTTAAGTTACATATGGCTGAATTCAAGGTTTATATAATGAAGGCAGGTAGGAGTGTATAAGCAAAGAAATGTTTTACTGAAAAAGTAGTGGTTCTGAAAATGTTCAAGATTGCTCTATAGCAGTTAGTATGTATGTGTGAGTGCTTGTGTGTTACGGTTAAAGTAAGGGTCAGGTAAGGGGTCAGATTTAGCATTTTGCCTGTTTGGTGTTGTGTGTGCTCTATGTCCTTTTGTCTTGTGCAGTGGCCAGGGAAAGAGCTTTTCATAATGTAATGTAATATGTAGAGTTGGAGTTATTGGCAGGGACAGAGTTAGGATTAGCACGAGTAAGGTGGTACAGGGAAGCAAAGCCCTTATTCATGTACTAAACCCAAGCCTTACTTTACCCTGCCTGTCACTAATTGCACCCATACATTACCAAACAAAACAAAAAAAAAAACTTTTCATAACAGTACTCAGATTCAGATGATGCTTAATTTGGGTTTTGCAGATGAGGCTCTACTGAAAGTGGGAGAATAGTTTTAAATGTTTTTTTTTGATTCCCTCTTTTTGTATGCCACTCATTTGTGCATTCACTTTTTTCTCACATTTGTTTTGCTCTTTTGTGTTGTTAACTAATTATATCATAATTATCTGTTTATATGTTCTGTTGATGCTTTATTTCTATGATAAGAATAAAACAAATTTTAAAAAAGAAAGTAACTGAGCTGTTGACCCAAAACAAATAAAGTTATTTTTCCATGACTTGATCTAGAATGCAGCTGTAGGTGAGGTAAAATGTATAGAAGCCATGACATAATAAATAATAGTTTCAAATACATAATGTAGTATACCTCTCAAGTATACCTCATGAGGCAAACTGTTAATTTCAAATCTTAAAAAGTCCATGTTCCACTTTGTTCCACACTGAAAGGGTCTAACATCCATTCATTGTTAAATTTTTAGCTAATATTCATGGGAAATAGTTAATCAAATTAATTCATCAGAATAACTTTTTTATAAGTATATGCAATACATTTTAACCATTCTGTGAGCATCCTAACTAAGGCCGTTAGTAAGTGCTCCACATTTTGTCCACGTGCTCCCCATAATGAGAGAGAGTGTTTCAACATAATTCCCAACACCAGTCCTCCCTCCTATACCACTCTGTACTATATCCATTCCTACTCATCTCCTTCCTTGACAGTACCAATAAGGAAATAGTTAGAAAAACTCCCTCTTCCATTCATTCAATAGAACTCCTCCCATATAATATAAACAGCCTAACAGCACACGCACTTTCTTATTTCTCCAAACTATAACCATATTTATAAACCTTCTTCATCATAGTAACACTCCACTACTCACACCCTCTTCACATTACCACTCCAATACAGCATCACACAGCAACTCACCCTCATTCCAATTCCTTTTGGGCACACTCTGCATTATCTATTTACCCCACTCACCTTCTCTATAAATGCCACGTGATACACACTCCATCTTATCTTTGGCTTACCACAGTATCTCACTTATTCATTCTAAGTTTCCAATTACATATAATTACCATACTCCTGTTTTCTACCACTACAACTCCATTCCTTTCATTCCATCCAGTCCTACTCTGTCTAAACTTTACCACATAACAATGGCTCTACCACACATTATATTATCCTTAACTTTACTAACACATGTTATAGCATATCACCAGCAAAAGCTCCTTTAACTTTCCTTCAAGAATAATATATATATATATATATATATATATATATATATATATATATATATATATATATATATATATACATATACATATATGTGTGTGTGTGAGGATCTATGTCACATGACTGAAAACTCAAAATACTGAAATTCATTTCACTGAGACCACAATACCCAGTTTTCAAAATACTGAAAACTCATTTGACTGAGTATTATTATTCTGAAAGCTTACAATGCTGAATTACAAAATTCCGAATTTTAAGCCATAGACATGCACACTTACAACACCAATGACTTACTGTTTTCAAACCTTAAAAACTACTTACTTACCCTCTTAACAGAAACTGGACAATATAAAACTAAACTAGGTGGGGAAGATATACCCCCACATCCCCACCTCCCCAACTATATATACTAACTCTGAGATTGCACTACAGTAGGGAAAAGGGCATATACCTTTTACTTACCCTACAGTACTGTACACACTGCCACTACTGCCAGGAGCGCACAAAACATCCGCCATTTTACTTTAGATACTTTTGATTCCCATAAAAATGTAAAGAGACATACCCACACGTAGAAACACTACAAGACTACTTTCTACGCTAATATTGGTATTTTGACAATTGGCACTATAATTTACAGTAATATTTTTTTTTAACACAAGCAAGTCACAAGTGAAGGGAAACACAAGTCATGTTTATGGCTTAACTCATTCGCTCCAATGGAGGTGAGGATGTTTGCACTGTGACTACCAATGGGCCATTTGACAGAATCACATTATGTCCTCACATTTCAAACAAATGTTCACATCTCTGGAACCATAGGGGTTATGAAAGAAGTATAAATGGCAAACCCCTCAGCACAAACTATTTTTATAGTGGTAGTATTCCTTAGGTTCTAGGTCTTAAACTGAATTTTATAAGTCACAGTAAATACAGTAACTATTACGTTTGCAATAGTTTGTAAACAAGTTACAATATCTCAGCAATGATTCAGGTTATACACATACTGTCAGCAGCATTTTATTTATCTAGCTGAGAGCTTTCATGTGAGACTAAAGAATTTTATCTATGTTACTTGATTGTTGAGATATTTAAAAAAAATGAAAAGTATATCTGTATAAATTAATATCATAAAAACAACAGTTAATATATCTTTACCTGCATTAGACAGAGGCCAAATATTAATGCAATTGAGTTTAGCAGTGTAAGCTTTAAGATGAAATCTTTTAAAACCTTGCACATAGTATGGTTTTGGAATTATTGATGCAAATGTGAACAAGCAATATTTGATTCCTAGAGGTGCAGTAGAAGTTAACTGCAGATGCACCTGGAGGCGTCACTCCAATGTAATGATTTAAAATTCAGAATTTTGAAATTCAGCACTTTAAGATTTTAATATAATAAAACTCAGTATTTTGAAAATTAGGTATTCTGGTCTCAGTATATATATATATATATATATATATATATATATATATATATATATATATATATATATATATATATATCTCACACCAAATGGAAGGAAAAAGTGCCCAAAATGAAATAACCAGCAAAATAAGAAAAGGCGCACTCAGGAAGCAACACCCAGTAGGCAGAAGAAAATCCTTTTAATCACATCAAATAAAACGATCCACAGCAACAGTACACACATAAAAGCCCAACAGGTTAAATGCGTTTTTGTCAGAATAAAGACTTCATCAGATGAATGCATACCTCACAACTCTAACCTTATTTATACTACCTACAATGTAAAAGAGCCAATCAAAAGCTAAATGACAGATTCAAAAAGTGCAAAATATACAATACTCCTGCCTTAAAAAATATATGTTTCTGTATCTAAAAACAGTAAATATGAGATATAAATACATAAAACTGTAATTCATTAACAAAAAATGTTATAAATGTAAAAATGTTAAAATTCATGAGACCTTCATAAAAGTAAAAAAAACAAAATGCAAGCAGTTCATTAGTCATGATAATGCCATCTGGTGGGCTAAACGAAAATGAAATGCTATAACTTTGCTGATCTGAGCTTTAAAATAAAGGCCAGGGAGACAGCTTCATTTAAACTTGGCAATTTTGTAGCTTCAAGAAATAACTGCCAGAACAATTCTCTGTACTCCAGTCTTGTCTCCCATGGACCCCCCCCCCCCAATATCTTTTTGCATAACTTCTAAAACAAAAAAGTGAAAACAAGCATCTTGACATACTAACTTATGTTTATACAAAGCATTGTTAACACAGTTATTCTTTATGTCATAGTCATCCTGCTTTTTAACTTTCGTTCAGCTTTGCCCACATAAAAAGAAAAACATTTTTCACATCTTGCAAGGTATACAAGACCACTTGTGTTACAATTTGCAAAACTAGAACTACAATTCAATTTGTCTCTTCAGGCTAAATAAAGGGTTTCACCTTTATAAATAAAAGGCCACTGAGAACAGTGACCACATTTAAAGGTGCCTACCTTTCCTTCTTAAAACTTTATTTGCACTATTTTCTAAAATGTTTTTAATGTTCCACCCTTTCCTATAAATTAGTTTAAAAGGCTCATCAAAAATCCCTTCCAGGTCCGAGATGTTCTTAAACCTAATCCATTCTTTCTCAAGGATGCCCCTTATTATTCCTAAGTCACCACTGAAATCTACCGCAAAAGCTTCATCCAAACCATTAGTTTGTAAATGTACTCTTGGTTACTTCCTTGTAGATGGGGGTGTCCCTGCTCCTAAAATGGGTGCAAGTCTACCTTTCCTTCCCTCAAGAACTTCATGCTCAGTGTCTTTTATTAAGCTCTCAGTGTAACCCCTATCCAGGAACATGGAAGTCAAAAGCTTACATTCTTAAAAAATCTTGGTCTTTACTGGTCATTCTACAACCACGTACAAATTGTCCTTTTACTATGCCCCTGTTCTGATAAAGGGGGTGTGCACAAGTATAGAAGAGATATGAATTGGAAAATGTTTCCTTCCTATAAACCTTGGAGACAAAATTACCTTCATCTTTAGTTATGGCAATATCCAAATAATTTATTTGTTCGTACTCAACCTTATAGGTAGACTCTATGAAGGAAGTGGATCCGGAAATATAATTAAAAAAACTTTCCTCCATATCTAACCAAAAAATACAAGTGTCATCCAGAAAATGTCAGTAAAAATTCCAACATCTAGCAAATTCTGAACCCAAAACATATTTCTTTTCCCAAAAAGACAAAATTATATCAGCATATGTGGGGGCACAACTAGCCCCCATTGCAACACCCTGTAGTTGCGGAAAAAACTCACTCAGAAAAAATAAAGTTGTTCTTCAGATCTAACTCCATAAGGGTCAGAATTGCACAAAACTCATTGCCACTATATTTGTCATATTTGACCAAAGCCATCTCAAACCAACACATCCCCTCTGTGTGTGGTATTGGGGAGAACAAATCCACTACATCAATGGTAATGAAAATAAGATTGTCACTGTACAACTCTGGTTTAATGTTTTTCAACATGTCCCAAGAATCTTTTAGAACACTGCCCCCCCCCCCCAAAAAGACATATCCTTCAACTTATAATCAAAACATTTTGCAAGGGGGACAGTGACAGAACCCTCTGACACAACTACAGGGCACAAAGAGAGATCATGGACATTTTTGTGTACCTTGGGAATTCCAAAGATGGAAGTGGAACCCTAGTTTTTTCTAGGTGCAAAAATTTCTATGTATCCAAATCAATTGTTCTTCCATCAATACATCATTTAAAATAACTGAAATTTTTTGTTGAGAAATATTGACCTCATTTAAAGACACTCTGGCATACCTAGCCCCATCATCCAATAATTCCAACATTTTCGCTTCATAAATTATATTGTCCATAAAAACGGTGCCTCCCCCATTTTCAGGTTTCATAATTCTTAAAAAAATGTTATTTTTAAGTTCTTTCAAAAGTAAACCTTTTTCTCTTGACAAGTTGGGTGTAACTCTATTCCTTTCAACCCCTCCATCAGTTCATTCTCTATAAAGGGTTCAAAATTCCTTAACTGGGGGTGAAAACGGGGATTAAAAGTACTTTTCCTTCTAGGCACTGTGCTATTTCTTAAATAGTTCTCCTGTCCTTGAAAAAACAGCTTTAAATTCTTCTTTCTTAAAAATAATTTTACATTGATTAAAACTTTACAAATGTCAGCCTTCTTACAGGGAACACATTTAAAACCTTTTGAAAAAAGCTTAAAATGTGTTTAATTTAAAACCACATTGCTGTAATTAAAAATATGATAGCTATCAAAACTATATTTGCACCATTCACTTAAAATAGCACTAGGTCTTTGAACAATTTCATTTATCCGTTCCACTTCCATCATTGGAATTCCCAAGGTACACAAAAATGTCCAGGATCCCCCTTTGCTCCCTATTGTTGTGTCAGAGGGTTCTGTCACTGCTCCCCTTGCAAAATTTCTTGATTATAAGTTGAAGGATATGTCTTTGAGTGGGTCATTGTTCTAAAAGTTTTTTGGGACATGTTGAAAAACATTAAACCAGAGTTGTACAGTGACAGGACTATTTCATTACCATCGATGTAGTGGATTTGTTCTCCTCAATACCACACACTGAGGGGATGTGTTTGTTTGAGGAGGCTTTGGTTGAATATGGTAAATATAGTGGCAATGAGTTTTGTGCAGTTCTGATCCTTATGGAGTTAGTTCTGAAGAATAATTTTCTTTTTTATGAGGGTGAGTTTTTTCAGCAACTACAGGGTGTAGCAATGGGGGCCAGTTGTGCCAACACATATACTAATATAATTTTGTAATTTTGGGAAAAGAAATATGTTTTGGGTTCATAATTTGCTGAATGTTGGAATTTTTATCGGTTTTCTGGATGACATTTGTATTCTTTGGTTAGATACGGATATCTCATCTCCAGAACATTGATAAGCAAGTGGTTCTCATGGTTCTGCCAAGTACCTTGGACCATTATTCCCAGATAATACCCCCCCACACACCCTATCTTGGAGGTGTCCGTGGTCAAAACTGTATTTTCTTGAGGAAGAACAAGTGGACAACCTAAGAGAAGTTGTTCCGTATTCAACCACCATGTCAGATCCTTCTTGCAGGTGTTTGTGATGAGAACCTGATGAGACAGGGAAGAGCCTGCATTGACCATTGAGCAAATGGTAGCCATTGAAGTACTCTCATGTGCAGATGGGCTAGAGGAACTAATAGAATCGAGGAAGCCATATTTCCTAGGACCTGAAAGACTACCCTGTCCTGAACTTTGTGACTGTTTAGCAAAGATCTGACTTGGTTGTGTAATGATTCTACTCTTTCTGGTGTTAGTCTTGCTGACATGGTGGTTGAGTCTACTTCTGAGCCTAAGAATACAATGTGCTGCGATGGAGATAAAGCTGATTTTTTTTTTAGGTTTACTGTGATGCCTAAACTGGCACACAAGGATAGAGTCTCGTCCCTGGTTCTGATCAGTTGATGCTTGGTGGTAGCAGTGAGGATCCAGTCGTCTAGGTATGGAAACACCTGGAATCCTTGACTTCTCAGGTGAGCCGTTACCACTGCCATGCATTTGGTGAACACTCTGGGGGCTGTAGTGAGATCAAAGGGCAGTGTTCAAAACTGAAAATAACTGGCTCCCAGCCAAAAGCGTAACTGTCTTCTGGAGCACCTGTCCATTTTGATGTGCAGGTAGTAGGAGTCCTGAAGATCTACTGAGCACATCCAATTGTCTTTCCTGATAAAGGGAAATATTGACTGCAGAGTGATCATTCGGAACTTCGATTTCTTTACGGACTTGTTGAGTTTGCTGAGATCTAGACTTGATCTCCAGTCCCATCTTTTTTAGAACTAAAAATAACTGTAAGTTCCGGATCCTATTTGCTTTGTGGGGACTTCTTGGATTACTCTTTTTTGCAGCAATGGGATGACCTCTGATGTTGCACGGTCTAGCTGAATAGATGGCACGTCTGGAAGAGACCAGTTTACTGGGGTTTGGAAACAAAGGGAATCAGGTAACCTCTGGATATTATGGTTTGTACCCAACAATCTTATGAAATGTTTGGAAAGGCACTTGGGTACAGCGATGAATGACCCTTGACTGCCTCCAGAGATGGACAGTCAGGCAACCCCTCAGGGGCAGTGGAAGGGACGATCAGAGAAGGTTTCTCTATCTCCCTGGTGTTGCAGACCTCCTCTGCCACAAGGACGGCATCTTCTATTATATCCTCCCCTTCTGCCCCTAGGGGAGGGTTGACCTTGTGCCTGAGGGAAACCTTTTTGGGATTTACAAAACCACATTTTCCCTCCTGTATGACCCTTGGGATTAGGTCTAGAAGGAAGGGAAAAATGGACTCCGACAGCAGATAAGGTTTTCCCTTCCTGCTCACAGCTGGTCAAGGTCTCTTTCACCTGAGGTCCAAAAAGAGATGAACCATCAAAGGGGACGCTGGTGAAGGAAGACTTAAAGGATTCCGTGAAGTTACAAAGATGCATCCAAGAATGTCTCCTAGGAGAGATTCCTGCTGTGGCTGCCCTACTCGCTCCATCCGCTGCATAGGAAATTAGCCTCATGGAGGAGTTAGCTACTGACACAAGGGTGGAGAGCTGCACAGAAACCTTATCTGTGGATCCCGGAGCTACTGAACCCTGAAAGGTATCTCCCAACTCCTTCAGGAGATCCCTCTGAAGTTGAGTGAAATGGGTAAGGTAATTCAGTGATCTTAAGGTAAATGCTGCTGAAGAGAAGGTACACTTTCCATACCTATCCATCATCCTGGTCTCCTTGTTATGAGGATGGATATTGTAAGATGTCTCGGACAACTCCTTCTTTGTGGCCGCTGCTACCACCATAGCATTAAGAGGAACCCCTTTGGAAAGAAAGGACTTATCTTCTGGTGCAGTCATAAATTTGTTTGGCCTCCTCAGGATGGGCTCCACTGTGTTTGGCGAGGTCCAGGCCTTCTGCGATATGACCCCCAAAAGCTGGTCATAAAGAGTTGTCACTCAGGAGTTGGAAGGTCGGGAACCAAAGGCCTCAAGATACACTGATTCATCCTCAGTAAGGTTAGAGGTCTTCCAATCACCCCTCTGTCTAAGGATTTCTAGGATGTCAAAAAAGGAGACATCCTCAGAGGAGGATCTAGGGGACCCTTCTGATTCCTCCATATCAGTGTCAGACGTGACAGACTCAGGTGAGTTAACATGCTTCCTCTTACAAAGTCTCTTCCAAGGGTGCTCTCCAGTGGGATAATCTGGGGAGGTCTCGGAAGAGGGGGCACCTCTAATGGGGGCTGCTTGAGTCTCTGGTTCCCTACACTGTGGGGGTGGCAGGAGAGAAGAGGTTGCTGCAGGCTGCTGGTGGGACATCGGTTCCAAGGGTGTGGCTTTTGCAGAGGATAAAGCCTTCTCTATTGCTTTGAA
Source organism: Protopterus annectens (assembly GCF_019279795.1). Classification (NCBI taxonomy): domain Eukaryota; kingdom Metazoa; phylum Chordata; order Ceratodontiformes; family Protopteridae; genus Protopterus; species Protopterus annectens. The sequence goes on along the minus strand of NC_056726.1, from coordinate 1,998,712,712 downwards.
GGCCTTACCTCCTAGCTCCGAAGAAGACCTCCGCTCTGAGGATACGGATGGTCAGCTCCGAGCAAGGGGGCATGGTTCCGAAGCAGATGTGGGAACCAAGCTGAGTCGAGCCGAAGCGCCGAGAGGGAGGGTCGGTTCCAAAGAAAACCCAGGGTGACTATCCCCCTCGGAGTCGACTCGAGAGCATCAGCTCCCAGATCCCTTGGCTCCTAACTGAGCCACTGAGGATAGAGTTATCTGTTCTGAGGAAGGAGGAAGATTCCTTGGAACCAAAGGATCCAACATCGAGGAACCCAAAGTGATTGGCTCTGAGAGCGAAGTATTCGGAGGAGGAGCAGTGGATTACAAAGGGGTCAGCTCCGAAACCTTTGGGTTCGAAGGGGCCAATTTTCTTGCCAGAGCCGGATCAGAAAGCAACCTCTTCACCAGCCACTCAATGTCCTCATCTGAGAGTGTCCTGGAGGATTGGGTGGAGACAGAAGGAGCTCTCCTCCTCTCCAAAATAGGATATCTCAAGGTAGGTAAGACAGGGTCAATCTCAGGTAACTGTCTCTGTACCAAAGTTTGCCTCGGCACCGAAGAGAATTGGAGCCAGAACTCCTTGGCTCCGTCACTTTGGACTTTTTTGACGGTTTCAAAGCTGGAGCTGAAGATTTTCATTTAGTAGTCTTAGGAGCTGTCTGACCAAGTTCCAGCTGTTCCTGGAAGGAACTGGTCATAAGACCCCTATCTAGCAATTTGCATTTCCTCTCATTAAAAACCCTGGTACTGAAGGCATGGCAAAAGGTACAGGGCTCTTGTAAGTGGGCTTCTCCTAAGCAGTACACACAGCTAGTGTGACTGTCTGTCAAAGACATCTTCTATGAACATTTATCACATTTTTTGAACCCCGAAGGGCGATGGTCCTTGCGTTCTCTGTCCATTTCCTTAGACATGCTAACAAGAACAAACTAACAAAGCAACCTAGAAAAGGAGACACCGACGCTAACTATACTAACAGCACTATCTACTGAGGTAAAAATACCAACAACAGTAAAGACAGAAAAAAGGAAAGATTCTATTTATTTATTTATTTTTTTTAAGAAACACACAGGGAGGAAAGGCCCTCTAACTTAAAACGGGCAACTACAGCCCTCTAACTTAAACAGGCATTACAATCCTATGGGGGGGGATAGGGGTCAAACACTCAGCACAAACACACAATAAAGCTATAAATTACAAGGAATAAAAGATGAAGAAAAAGGTGGTGAAAAGACAAGATTTAGTAAACAAATCTTATACTTAGCCAACGAGCTAATAAGGAGACAACCTCGAAGCTTTCATGGCAAACGAGATCTGGGGAATTGCCGTGAGGCACCATGGGATAGGGGTTAGCCTCAAGCCAGTAAAAACTCTCGAGCTTTAGTATCAGCCGATTTGGTGCCGAACATCAGCTCTGAACCCATCCAGTAAGAATTACAATGAAATAGGACTACATAACATCACATTTTAACCTGTTGGGCGTTTATGTGTGTACTGTTGCTGTGGATTGTTTTATATGGTGTGATTTAAAGGATTTTTTTTTCTGCTTACTGGGTATTGCTTCCTGAGTGCTCCACACACACATATACGAATGTATACACTACATGAAGGCACAAATCCTCATTCAAAACTCTACCAACTCCTGCATTTCTGTATCTCCAACCATATACCATAGCACTTTCACTGATTTCTTCAAAAACAACTACTGTTAACAAAACCCAATGATATGTAAAACAGTAATGAAGCTCCAAACCAAATATAAATGGCTCCACCTTTATCATCACATATGCCACAACAATCTATCATTTTGGGTGATCTAAACATTGCCGCAATATCAGTCTGCACCAAAAAAACCCTTGATTACAATACAGCTCTTTCAATTCTCCCAATTAATTAGGATCCCAACTAGATATCATACAACTTCAGCTGGAGAGTCCATTTTTGACCTGACTCTCACATCCTCACCTAGGAAAGTTGCTTCCTATGGTATTCTACTTGGCACACTAAGTGATCACCTCCAAATGTTTATTATTAGTTACCAAAACAAGAGCAAAAAATCACCTAGATAACCTAGTAAGAAATCTCTCCAATTTCTTGGAAGAAGCTTTCATTAGCTCCATAAAATCTTACTACTGGAATATACTAAAAATTCCTCCTGGATAACATGGTCATCACATTTAATAAAACCTTTTTAAACATATTCTCTGGGAATCAAAAAGAGTCAAAATTAATCCAGTTCCATGGTTAACCAATAAGTTATGCCAGCTAGAGACAAAGCTTGCAAAACATGGTTGCAAAAAAAAAAAAAAAAAAAAAAACCACCAAAAATTCTACATTGCCAATATCTCCGAAACTAATCCAATCAACATATAAAGAATGATGAAAACATCTTATTATATCAATTTTCAAAATTCTTATCTATCAAAATCTGAACTTTTCTAGGCTTCAATAAATAAACTTGTAAATCCTTGTAAAACTACTTAAGAAACACCTCCCACAACAGATGATGCCGCAAGCAATGTCACACAATTCAACTAGCACCTCATCCAGTCACCTCTTTACTTAAAAACAATGACTTTACAAACCTCCAAGTTCCACCTTAACAGAAAATGTCATTATACATTCAGTCTTACTCCCGTTCACACATCATCTTTCAAAAAGTATCAAAACAAAATGAAGCTCACTACCTTGCCCTCCAATCACCAGCCAAATATATTAGAATTATCAACCATGCTCTTGTTTTTTTGTGTCTCCATATTAATAAATCACTCAGTCAATGAAAATTACATCCCAGCACTCTGTAAAAAGTTCTAGATAGTCCACTTGCATGAAGGTGGAACATCTACAGGCCATACTAACTGGAGACCCATAGCAATACTATCTCTTCTAGCAAAACATTTAGAAAGATGCATACACTTTAAAATCACAGTACTACCAAGTCTCTATTAAACTTCACTGACATATTTTCTTAAAATACCAGTAATCTCATCTCATCAATTGTCTAAAGATTCTGTCACAGTTTGCCACCAAAATCTCATATGCAAGCTCTCCTCTTTAGATCTTGCTGATTCCTCATTCCACTGATTCGGCAACAACAATCTATCACATTGGGTGATCTAAGCATTGACTGGCTATCAGTCAGCACCAGCCCTCCCTTATCATATGCTGAAGATTCGGGTCTATATCATATTCTCGAAAGCCGACAATGTCAAATCTGACATTGTCGACACGAGAATATCGAATGCTCAGAATCTCGAGCGTGTAAACGGAAATCTCCGTAAGGGGAGATTTCCATTTACTGCAATGTAGTGCATTCTTAGAGTTGGTATATTTAAGTAGTGGGGTGTGTGGGAGGCACAGCCCCCCATGTTGGGTGTGTAGGGGGGCTTGCCCCCCCTGCTTAAACCCGTTAGAGTACTTTTTCTTTTCTTTTTTTTTGTCTTTTTATAAGGTCGACGTTTGAAGACATCGACCATATGGTGTCGACCATATGTTGTTCGATGTTTTCAACCATCGATCGTATAATATAGACCCAAAGATTCAACTGTTGCTTGTGTAGCTAGGATCTACCCACTTTTCAAGAACTTACTCAACATTACTCAACAAGCTGTTTCCTCCCTTGAATCCCAGCTGGATAAATCCAAAAACTCATTCTAAATCCCGAGAATACCAAATTAATGCTCTTCATGCCAAAACATGTCTGATCAATTTTTTTCCACAATAACACTAACTACAGCCACAATGAAGCAATTTCACATACTAAATCAGTAGATGTGACCACAAGATAATCAGATGAAATAAGACTGTTATATTCAAAAGGCAATCAAAAGAAATTACCAAAAATTAGGATCCCTGTAGAGAGCAAAATCCTTTCTTACAAATAAGGCCAAAATAAACATAATCATAGCCTACTTACTACCAACACTTCTACACGTCACATGTGCTTTTACCAACCTTAAGTCTTGCTTATCAAATAAACTTGATCAATGTTACAACAAAGTGGCAAAACTCACTGTCAACTCTCACTATAAAACCTACCAATGCTTCACACTAAGACAACTAAATTGGATAAAAGTGTCACATACTCTAACACATGCACAATTACTGCTAACATACAAACTACTCTATAATCCAGAAAATGCCCATCTTTAAATATAACTAGTCGGTCCTATTCTCCAAACAGAACCTTATACTCTGTAGATAAATCCTTACTTATTACAACTAAATCTAAAACTACTGCAGATGATTCATTCTGCTCATGTGTATGAAATGATAGAACTCTATCCCAACTGTTTCAAGATTACTCAGCTCCTTAAAATCCTTTAAATCCCAAGTGAAACAGTACCTTATGGACTCATGGCCTTCTACCTGCCTAGTACCAGGATGCAGTCAGTATCCCAGAAAAATAAAAAAAAAACTTTAAATACCATTTCATAGATTCTATCTCCTAGGATTTTGTTCCAGTTTAATCTACCTTCATTTCCCTTCAAAAGCTGTACCAGCTATTATAACCACACATGCATTTGCCTCACCTCCCTATTTACATCTCCTACCATCTATAATTCACTTAAATCCTCAGTCTGTCCCTGTACATTTCACATCTCCCTTTACTTTTTTTTCATAAGAATAACTTTGTGGACTATATCAGTCCATTTCTATAGACTTCTTTTACTTCTACCTGTATGTAAAAAGTGCATCACTAAAATAACCCAAAATAGTGTAAACGTCCTTATTGCTTGTAACTTGCAGTGCTACATAATCAAGGGCATTTATGCATTCTGTAACATCAGTCTATATATTTTTCACCCTATTCAAAAATTGTATCATGTTTAAAAGAATGTACCACGTCTAAAAGTCTTGTACCTCATGTTTTTTTTTTTATTATGTATTATTATGTTTGTTGGTTCTTTTCTCCCTGGACCTCTGCTGAAAATGGGACTTTGCCTAGTCGGACTTTCCCAGTAAACAAATATCAATAAATAAATAAATGTGGCCAAAGCAGAGAGAAACAAACTTGCTGAAACAAATAAGGGGACTTTAATAATAACCAGGATAGCTTAGCCTAACTTTTGAATGAAATTTGGGATCTGGAGAAACAATTGAAATCATAAAGGAATTCTAAAACCATTTTAGGAGAAGTACATCTCTGAGATGGTCTCCTGGAGGAGCGATGAGGCAATAGAAGTTGCTGAATTTGGCACTAGTTGGTGATGCAAATGGGATGCAGCAACACTTCCTCCCACGGTGAAAGAGCTTCTGCAGTATCCAGTGATGGAGGTCTTCCAACATGGCATCAGTAGACAGTGACAAAGACTTTCTGCTAAAGAAATGGCTTCATTCAGGATGTGACTGGCTACTAGAAAGTGTTCCTTGACATAGTCCATTCTCATATTGTCACCTGTTCTTGAGAGAGGAGTGAGGAATGAGTAGCTCTTTGTTTGTCTATATACCAAATCACAGCCATGTTGTTTGTGTGAGTGGCAATAGTACTTTGAGGAGGGAAGTCTTGAAAGGTCTGTAAAGTGAGAAGAACTGCCCTTCTTACACCATTCAATTACCATTAGCCCCTGATATCATTTCTAATACTGTTCACATTAACACTTAGTATTCTTACATCATCCTTTTCCTTTTTTTGCTTCTTTTTTCCAACTTGTATTTTTCTTTTCCTTCTTCATATACGTCCTCCTATTGACTTATTATTATTTTTGTTCTTGCTCTTCTCCTGTGTCAAAATCCCCCTCCTTTCTTTCTTCCCTTTCCAATAGTTCACACTATTCTCTTCCTAAATAACAACATATTTTCCCAATATTTAGCTCAATTTCTTCTGAATTTATTATATGTTCTTCTTCTAAATTTTCTTTCACATAATTATTTATCTCATCTTCTTTGCTATTATTTTCAGTATTTACTTCATCTATTCATTTGTTCTGTAACATAGGACAATGAAACCAAAAATGCCCCGGATATTATATTTGCTGCACTTTGGTTCACAATTTTTAGTTGTATGTCCCCTCTCTTCACATTGTCTGCATCTTCTTTTTTTTCTACAATCCTTACTAAATTTTTATTTATTTATTTTTATTTAACATTTGTTTACCGTGAAAGTCTGACTTGGAATGAAGACAATTTTCAGCGGAGGCCCCGGGAGAAATACTCCAATACATGTCTCAAACGTGGGAGGAAACCGGAGCACCCAGAAGAAACCCACACAAACACAGGGAGGACATACAGACTCCACACAGAAGGCAACCCAGATGAGAATCGAACTGGAGAGCCTCTTGCTGTGAGATGACAATGCTACTGCTGTTACCACTGCGCCGTCCAAAACCTTTCATCACCACAAAAAAGGCCTGTGGCTGGCCTCAGTATCTCACATCCCCTCTCTTTCCATCAACATGTATTGCATTTTCAACATACTGCGTACTTCCTATCACACTGAATGTTAATAACTCTTCCAGCAATCCAGTCCACACACCACTTTCATTAAATACCTTTTTTGTATCATGTACTTCTTTAGAAGCATATAAGAAAAAAAAAAAAAGACTTGATTTCAACAATGTCACTGTTAGTAGTTCTGGATTGCACATGCATGCTCTTTTTAAGTTGTAGTCCTTCCATGGTGCAGTCTCTTTTCTTCTTCCTATCTCAGACATAAATTTGTCTTATAAACCAAATGCTTCAAAAGGCACTTCACAGAAGTCCGCAATGCCTACATTTATTAATGCCCTTATTTTTTTAAACTAAATCTTAAAGGCAAAATTATATTGTACAAAACATCATAGCTATTTAAACAAAAGTCAGTCTTTGTTTTAATTCTTACCAGAGGTTTAGCGGTTTCTTAGTTCTGAGTTGCTCACTTAATAGACTGTTGTTGTATGTTCCTTTCTGTTGCCATAGCTGCATATCCCCCATTGTTGCAGCATCAGCATAAGATTTTTTCATGCCCAGTTGCTGATGTGTGCCTTTAAAACTAGTTATGCCATTAGCCAAGCACACATCAGTGTTTTCTGCTCCTTTATCTCAAAAATTAATTACATTTCCTACTGAAACTGTCATTGCTTCTTCTTCTTCTTCTTCCATAATGTTGCCAGATTTTGCTCCATTTTCTGCTTTATTTTGCGCCATCAAATTCAGCAAATTGTGTTCGGAATCCACCTCCTTCCAACTCTGTTACAATAATTTCCTCAGTTCAGTAATTTCTGAAACCTTTCAATCTGCTTTTTCCAAAACACACACTGCTCCAGCTCTGATGGAATCCTCCATCCTGCATTTTTTAAAACTGAGTAGCAGCTCTCCACTGTCACCTAGTGGTTTTGAGACAAAACAGCCACATAAAAGAGGAGTGTTTTATTAACATTTATTCATTTTATATCATATATATTTTAATTATTTGCACATTCTTTTTTATTACAGTCATACTTAAAATTATTTATGTTATCAACACAAATGAACTTTAGTAAACCGTTCTAGTTCGTTCATTCTTTTTTCATTTATATTTGTCCTCTGTCCCCCTACCATTTCATCCACAACCATCTTCTTATTTCAGGTAATATATCATCTTTTTCTATTTTCTTTCTGTATAACAAATTCTCACATCATTTTTTTCCACAACACTCATATTGTACAGACAGTACTTTATCCCATTTATTAATATCCCTATTTTTACTTTATCATACATCCCATATAATATATTCATTTTTATACATTTAAATAATTCCCCTTTCTATTCATAATTAAAGTTTTTCCTAAAATATTTTATTCTTTTTACAATCCAAAAAAAAAAGCAATATTTTGTTGTTTCTTCTTCTTCACTATTTTTAACACATTTTCTTTCTTCCACCACCTTATATTTCATATTTCATACTGTTCCTTAGAATCCCCAACCACCCATATTAACCTGCATGCATTTACACAAATCATATCCACCCCTACCAGGATAGGTAAACCCAACCAAAAAGAAAGTATACTTGACTGGGTACTCATAAACAGTCACCTCCAACTGTACACCTCTGGTACCCTCCTTAATGGCCTATGCGATCACCTTCTCACATATGTAATTAAGCACAAAACCATTAATTCCCAACAATCCTTACTCAGAAATGTTAGAAACAATAAAAACTTTGACCCTGCCAAATTCCAACAAGAACTAAACTCATGTAATTGGTCTATTCTAAAACACCTCCCCTTAGAGGAAGCAGTAGCATACTTTAACAACAGATTCCTTGAGATCCTTGATTTGCATGCACCTGTTCGTTCAAAGAGAACCAAGGCAAAAACTGCACCATGGCTTTCTATAGAGTCTAAACTCAAAATTACCCTTATAAACAAAGCATGGGCTTTATGGCGTTCTTCTAAAGACCCTCAAGAGCACATTAAATACAGGCAATCCAGGAACGAAACCAAAAAATCAATTTTACAAGACAAAAAACAATACTACTGTAATTTACAGACAGTAAATCAAAATAACCCTCAGAAGTTTTGGGCAGGTTTAAATAATCTACTACATCCTGGACAAACTTCAACCCCAATCCCTGCTGCTACTATTGATAAAACCCCTGAAGATGTTTCTGATAGTTTTAACCAATTCTTTACTGAGACAATTCAAGCCCTAGCTAGCCAACTACCTCCTAGCTCCCCTGGTCCTGAAAGTAGCATCCCTAGAAACCTACTTGCATTCAGCTTCCAACCAGTCGCCACTTCACTTATCCGTACCTTGATCAAAAAATTAAAACCTACTACACTTTCTGCTGATCAACTCCCTGCCGAGTACCTACAAAAATCAGCTGATGCTATTGCTTACCCCGTCTCAATACTAATCAATCGAACCATAGTAGAAGCTAAAATTCCCACCATCTGGAAAATATCCTATGTAATCCCACTTCACAAAGGAGGCACCTCTACTGAATTCTCCAATTATAGGCCAATAGCTATACTCTCTCTACTTGCAAAGATTATGGAAAAATGTATTCATAGACAATTCATGCACCACCTAATCCAAAATCACCTTATGGCAGACACTCAGCATGGTTTCCGTCCTCATCACAGCACTACTTCAGCCCTCCTAGCCTTTACTAACACCATAAACCATAATCGCAACAATAATTATATATCCTCAGCCCTCTTTTTGGATCTTTCCAAGGCATTCGATATGGTTGATCACCAACTTTTAATCCACACCCTGCAAACATTCTGTCTAGATACTGGAGCCCTCCAATGGTTTCAATCCTACCTGAATGGTTGACAGCAGGCTGTCCTCTGGCAGAACAAACTCTCTAACCTTCTACCTAACACCCTCGGAGTACAACAAGGCTCTATACTAGGGCCCTTGCTGTTCTCCATCTTCATTAACGACCTTTATACTGTCATCCCAAAAGTCAGCTGTATCCAATATGCTGATGACTCTACTCTGATTTGCTCAGCCACATCTCCAGTAGAGTTATGGTCAGCTACCCAGACCACCTTTAATACAATAGAAAACTGGCTTTCTGAACATCGTCTGATCCTAAATCCCAAAAAACTAAAATGCTGTTATTTTCACCAACACGTAGGTCTACCGCTTTCACCTTTACCATAAAATCAAATGATGGCACAATAATCTCCCCTGACCCATCTACAAAACTATTAGGTGTCATCATAGACAATAATCTCAAATTTGACCTACATGTTAACCAAACTATCAAAACCATCAATAAAAACTAGGGTCACTTTACAGAATAAAAGCCTTCCTAACCCCTCCAGCTAAAATTGCCATAGCTCGCTCTCACCTTTTTTCAACCCTTCTGTATGCATCCCCTCTACTCTCGAATTTGAACAAGACTGTCCTTAACAAACTCTCAATTTGCTACAACCACATTGCCAGGTTTGCCACCGGGCTGCCTTTTAGGACACATCATTGCATCAGTCTAAATCAGCTTGGTTGGCTTGAACTACCTAGCCTAATCCAGTATAACCAACTGATTATGGCCTATAAAATCCTCTATAATCCGGACAATACTCCTGCACTTAAAAATATTATTACCCCCTATAACAATCCTAGACTGCTTCGATCCTCTAACAAACTACTAATTCAGACTAGCAAAATTAATAACACAGCCAGTGATTCTCTCTTTGCAAACTCTGTAAGTAGATCCTGGAACTCACTTCCAGCTGATATTACCTTACTTTCCACCTTAGGTCAATTTAAAACTAGACTCAAACAACATTTGTCACTTAACTGGCTATGTCAATGTATCAAGCCTGGCTAACTCGAATGTGTAAAAATCTGTTAACCAGTTTACTGTGTAATTTAATTTAATCCTGACTTCTGCTCAGGACTAACTTTAACCTGTGGAACTTGTTTAACTTGCTTACTTATGTAATCTCTGTAAATAATCTGTTTGTAATATGTAATGCTGGTATTATGTAATGCTGTATCTGCTTACCCTTGGAGCTTTTCTCCCCGGGCCTCCGCTGAAAATGGACATGCATCCAGTCGGACTATCCCGGTCAACAAATGTAAAATAAAATAAAATAAAAAATATTTCCTTTCACTGGTAACTTGTTTGTATAATTCTCCACAAAATATTTTCTGTTTCCTATTCCTTCCATGGATATACCCACCCCAAAAAAATAAACAAAAAAGTAAAATCATATTATACCATAATTTTCTTTTCTCTTCAAAATCTCTCGATTTTAACTTCCATAATTTCATTTTATTGTCATATTATTTTTCTTCTATCCTGTCCTTTTTTTCTTTTCTTTTTTCTTCCCACACATTTTTATATTTTTCTTATAGCATCTTACCTATCATTTATTTTTGTTTTTCTTTTACATTTCTCATTGCCAAAAATATATGCAAAGATAGTAAATACACCACTGGATTTTTTTTTTAATTCAAAGCACCTTCTCTGGTATTATAAATTATCTCTTTTCTCACTGGGTTCAGCCCCGAGCACCAAATGAAGCTAAATAACATCTCTATTACCTCTTTTTCTATTTGAGAGAGAAACATGTATATTCCCCAATACATAAGTATTCAGCATATATGTCTTTTTCTGAAATGATAAGTAAAAAGCTTTCTACCAAGCTATTTTTTTTATTTGTTCCAGTATGTTATACTTTCATATTTACCAAATGTCACTCCTAACATCCGTATTTCCTTTCTTATGAAATATATTCCATTTATTTTTTATCTCACCAGATCCCTTACACTTCATTTTGTTTAGTGCAGACCAGCTTTTTTGGGTCTATGACACTGGATCAAAAACGGATTTAATTGAACGGCTTTTACACCAAAAATGCCATTGAAAGAAAGTGGTTTTGTGGGGGGCTGTGCCCCCCACATCCCCTTGCTAAATATGTACACCAACTTCAAGATCGCACTACAGTGAGGAAAGGGCAAATTTGACGATCTTCACTGTACTGTGATCTCACAAAATCAATTTCTGTCAATGGCATTTTCAGTGTAAAAGTCGTTCAATGAAATCAGTTTTCGATCCAGTGTCACAGACCCACTTTTTTAACAGCTTTTTGATCCTTATTACAACCTCACTTATCCTTCCCTTGCTCTTTATTAAAAATAGCTCATCTGCATATGTCATACATATTAGTAGTATAGCATTTCCTTCCATCTCACATCTTGCCCCCTTCATTTTATACATGCACATCTGTACTACTGAATTCATTACTAATACAAATAAGAACATACTCCTCTCTTAATACTTATCTTTTCCCATCCATCTATTTATTATAATTTCTACCCATGAATTTTCATAGCATTTCTTTATTGCATACATATATATTTTTCTCCTATGCCACATAAGTCTAAAATCTGCAACATTGTTCCACAGTTTTCTTTGTCAGAGCCTTTAGCTTTGTCACATGCTATCAGTATTACATCTGTTTTCTTCCAGTACCATCTCTACAACTAATTTTACTATAATTAATATTTATTCAAACTCTCTTTCTTTTATACCATAAATTCCTTCCTCTGCTGTCTCATTCCAATAACTTTCCATCCTTTTTTGAAGTATTTTCATAAATATTTTATTGTCAGCATTTCCCAGTGTTATAGGCTTCCAATATTTTATATGTTTTCGTTTGTTCTTTTTCCATATACCTTTTATCACCTTACAAATATCTTCTTCCATTATATATGCCTTCATCCATTAATTTAATATTTTTTTTAATATTTTTCAGCTTTATTCATTTACTTATTATACTCATAACGTATTCTGTTTTATTTATTTATATTTTTATTTTATTTACATTTGGTAACTGGGTAGTGTCTGACTGGGCAAGAAAACAAGCATCTATATTACAACATCAAAGCTTTAGTTAATCGAATAAATAAAGCTCGATCTTGTAATATCGACAGCTAAAAATGTCAAGCTTCCCTTGGCCGAATCAAAAAAAAAACTTTAGATCCGAAATCAAGTGGGGGGATGTATCCCCCCAGCCCCTACCTAAATATACCAACTCTGAGATCACTCCAAATTGGAAAATGGGCATACTCCACATAACTGCCATGGGAAGTGTTTCCCTGGGTTAAATCAGCTGTTCGACATTTTACGGTTTCACTATTACAAGATCAAGCTTTACTTATTCAATTAAGTAAAGCTTTGATCTTGTAATATAGACCCGAAAACAAAGACTGTTTTCAGAGGAAACCCAGGGAGAAAAGCTCCCAAAGTAAAGATTATGATATTTATAATCAGCTTTACATGTTACAATACAAAAAGTATTACTAAGAAATTTACATAATTACATAGTGCAGTAAAGATCTAGTGAATAATAGCTGATACAATAAGGAAAAACAATCTAATAATCCAAGTATGACATCAATAAGACAAAACAATAAAATAAATCAATATTAAGTTAGACTAGGTAGAAAGGCAGAAGAAGGGTAGTGTGTTTGCTTTTCCAGAGGACATACAGTAGCATAACCAGTGACTGGAGAAATAATTAGTAAGGAGCTATTTGAAGCTATGTTTATTGAGTGTAGATAGTAGATGCTGGGGAAGGGATTTCCAAGTTTTTGCTATGAGGAGCTGTATAAATGCTGGTGTTGATTTATTCTAGCCTTTATTTATTGCCATCTCTAATTTTTCTATTCTTACATCATTCTGTAAAACGCCATACTTTTTCAGACATGTTTTCACTTTCCATTCTTCTTGCCCACCCATTTCCTCTTTTTCATAATTTTCTCTACAAAATTTTCTGTCACCTCCATAATATAGTTGTGCTGGTATCTCAGGTTTCCTTTGCCATCTAAGATAGCATCTATCCTTCCTTCTCTCATTTTTACTTCTTTCCCTACATAAGGGAAAACCATCTATTTCTTTACATTAGGAAAAATGCCTATGTAACATCACTTTTATTTTTCTCTATTTTTTCAGACATCTGTTTTTCTATTTTCCTTATTTTGTCACTTCCTTGTTCTATCTCTTTCTCATCATTCTGTAAATTTTATTTTATATTTCATCTTTTTTTTTTTTTAATCTTTTCTCCACTTCTAACTATATTTTTAAAATGTCTGCTTATACATTACCCACCATCATGTCCAAGATATATAAAATGGTCTCAGTGTAATATGATCCTTCCATAATATTTCTTTCTCTCGTATCATTTGATCTTCCTTTTTAAACTCTGTAGTTAATCTTTCCATCCCTTTTCCCTTCTTTGTTATTTCGCTGTCTCCCCCATTCTAGCCCATACTGCTCTGTGATATAAAAACTGTGCCATATGTACTTCCTCTGTTATTCACTTAATGCATTTAAAACCAATTATATAATCAATTTCAGCCTTAAAAACTCCCCTTTTATTTGTCCATTCTCTATTCTTTCCTACTTTTAAATCTTCATATTTTAGTAGTACATGTAACATCTTTATATCCTGTGATATTTTTCTGCTTTCTTTCCTCATGTTACAGTTTTCTGTCATATTAGTATATGCATGAATCACTATTAGTCTTAAACACTTTTGTCTCATTCATATTTTACATATCAGTACCCTTCTTTATATTACTATTGTTACTTTTAAAATTATTTCTTCATATTTATAAGATTTCCTGTTCCAGAACATGTATCATTCCTTACAAACAAAACAATCCCCCCCCCCCGACTTACTGCCTTTATTCATTTCCCTTTTTCTTCTTTGTTACATTTTGTATCTTGCAAGCAAAAATGTCCATTTTTTGCTTTTGACACTATTCCAACACCACCAAACCTTAATATCGCTTCTAATCCTATTCACATTTAATGCTAAAAGAGGAAAGCAATGATATGTGAATTTTGTTTTATTCCCAGATCTTATTTTGCTTTTCTTTCTCCTAAGTCTCCCACCAATTGATTGTTCACTACTTTGCTCTTGTTCAACTCCTGTCTCCATTTCTCCTTCATCCTCTTCACTTTCCAAAACTGCAAATTTGTTTTCTTCCTGTATATTAATAACATTGTTTTGAACTATATCTACCCTTGCTACCTCATTGTTCATTGTTTAACCTTTCTAGAGTATCCCTTTCTCCACGCTGCCTTCCCTTTCAACATCTTCTGTAGCAATATTTTCTACTGTTTGTCTTCTGAGCTTTCCTCTTCATCTACACTTTCATTTTTTAATATGGGACAGTCAACACAAATTGGAAAGACTTCATTACATTTTGTACAAAAAAGGTTACTTTTTTTTCTCTATGTCATCTCTCCCTACATTGGCCATATTTTCATTTGTTACAGTCTTATATTAAATGATTTTCAGACCCACACAAATAATATACTTTTTGTGGGTCTCATGACCTAACAAATCCTTTCTTACCACTCATAGTTACTATATTTGAAATATGTTGAATTTTCCCACCCTTAACATCCATTGTTACCCACACTTCTCATCTCTCAGTCAACACATTTCTTCTATCACATATTTGTTTAACTTCATGTACTCTACTACATATTGAAAGAAAAAACGTTTTAATTCATGCTAATATGTATCTGAAGTTCTAAATTACATATCTGTTTTCTTTTTTAGTTGTAGCCCCAAGCTCTGAAATAGTTTTTATTGTGCTACTGTATTTTTTTTTTTTGCAGCGTTAGTCATAAATTTTACTAACCATTTAAAGTTTTCAAATGTCACTTCACAAAACTGTTCAGCTCTCAAATGAATTAGTGATCTTATGTACTTAATGTTAAATCCTGGTGGCAAAAATAATACTATCCATAATATCATACCTGTTCACATTGCCATCACTTTTACTTTTTATTCATACTACTGGTTGCCTTCTCTGTGGTCATGGAAAAACATCAACTGTGTGTCCACTCTTGGTTCTTTCTTCCATTCTTCCTTGCCCTGCTCTATCTGCATAACTTCTCTTTTCTTATCACAAAAAAATACTGTTGCAGAGGTAAACTCTGAAAACTGGCTACTCCACCTGCCAAGAATACCTCCATTGTTTTTCCCTCACACGCTGTTGTGTTTCCAATCTTTTAATTTCTTTCTCCTGTAATACTCTCTCCACCACGTCACTCTATCTTGCTTTTTCTCCTTCCTTTGGCTCTGTGTGGTTTATTATTTATCAGCACTTGTGTCTCCATTCCTCTGTTTTCAGTTCTGCAACAATTTAATCTCCTTCATTAGTAAATTTTCTCCTACGTATCTCTCCATCAGTACTGCAATCTCCTATATTATGGTATTCCTGGAACTTTAGTAGAAGCCCTACAAAGCCACCTACCAGCTACAAAGAGTGTTTCACTTCCTCTCTTCCAAACAGTAGGGGTTCTTTATTTAAATCCACAAATACAGTTATGTATATTTTATACAATTTTCATAACATATTTACAATATTTACAATACGAACATTACATATATCTGTTTTTAGCTTTTAAAATTTTTACTCCCCCCACTCCTTTCTCTACAACCAAAATCTTACTTTCTTAAAAATTTCTGACAATAACCATTTTCTGTTGCATTTTACTTCATTAACTCTTTCATTCCATATAATCCATATTATACAAAATAACTTTTTGTCCAGTTTGTTTATATCCTCTCGTTTTACATTTTTTAGAATGTCCATATTTAATCCGTATTTATACATTCAATATTTTTTAACTCATTTAAGTGTCTTTTGTCATATATTTCTTTCCACAATTTGTATACCCTTTTACACTTTATAAAAACATGCTCAGCCATTTCCAACTCACTGCAATATATACAAACTCTGTCTTTTTTTTTCTTTATATGGCATGTTTGCTTTAACTGGGAGTTTACTTATTGATAATATCCATAAGAAATCTGCACGTACTACTTACTTTTTACATTTATTCATTCATTCTTACTTTTACTGCTTTGACTTTTTCTTCACATATGTGTTTCCAAGGGTAAATATAACAGAATTTTTCCCAATACATTCTTATACCATATCTTTCTGTCTTTTTCTATGTTTCCTATATTAATTTTCCATAATAATATTTTCTCTTGATATAATTTTATATCCATTTTTTTACTTCTTTTCAAACATTTAAGTTCTTCCCAGATTCTTTATGTTTTTCTTTGGTCATTGTTGTTAATATTTTTTGTTTATCTCACATTCCTATTAATACTTTATACAGGTTTAGTAAAAAAAAAAAAAAAAAAAAAAAATATATATATGTATATATATATATATATATATATATATATATATATATATATATATATATATATACACAATTGGATATATTAAATTCAACCCTCCTTCTTTGCTGTTTATATAAAGAATGCCTCCTTTAATAGGGTTAAGTCTTGCTCCCCATATGAATGTAAAAATTACATGTATTAATTCTTTTTCATATGTTAACGGAATTATGCAAACATTTCGCAATCTTGCCTACTACGGAGTTAATTAGATTTGCTTGCTTTTTTAATTTCTCCAAATCATTTAGGTTTCTAATACCATGACAGAAATGGACCCCATTCCTAAGTCAAAGTATGATTAAAGATCATAAAATTAGTATTGTTTTAATCTTTGATGTCAGCCAAAAGTGTTCTTCGAAGCACCCACAATGTGCCAAGTAATGAGTCCTTCTGCAATTCATATGGAGTTATATGAAATGGTAACATATCTAAATACAATTGTAGATTCTTTTTAATAAGACCCGTTGCTCCTACTATTATTGGAGCTGTCTGTATATCTTTTTTCCCCATTGCTCTCGTTTCTGCCTGCAAATCCTGATATTTTATGACTTTGTGTCTCTCTGTAGGCAAGACACTGTAGTCACTGGGTATGGCAATTTCAATGATCAACGCTACTTTTGTCTTCTTTTCATGGACCACTATATCCATTTTTCTCGCATCTACCTTTTGAACTGCTGGTAATGGGTGATCCCATGTCATGCAGACTTCATAATTTTCTGTGATGCTTTGTGGCTCATGTTTACAGTGCTTTTCAGCTACTGCAATACCATAATGTTTGCACAATCCCCAGTGCAACAGTCTTGCCACATTGTTTTGTCTTTCAGTATACAGTCTTTCTGCCATTAGTATGTCACAACCAGCAATGAGGTGTGCAACTATTTCTAATTCTGTTTTACAAAACCTACATTTGTCTATTTCTCTCACATGTTTAATGGACTTTGTAAACCAATGTGTACATAGCCCAATATCTTGGGCCACAAATATTAACCTTTCACCTCGTGGTTTGAATTTGCCTCTCCTTACTCATTCCTGTGTTCGATCCAGATCAACGTGAGTTTTTTTTCCAGAAGTTTTCCATGCTTTGCAGCTATATTTATGTATTTTCCACATTTCTTGCCTTTTCATCTGATCTTTCACCTTATATTTTTTCTTTTGTTTTTTGGCCCATTCACTTTTCTTGCTGCCTGATTTTTATCTACTTCTTGTTTGATTTCCATTCCTGCTTGATGCCGATATGTTTCTGTCAGACTAAGCAGGGAAGTCATCTTAGATTTATTCTCCTCATGTTTCAAAACTGTCACTACATTTGAGTCCTGTAAGGTCAGCAGATATGTGTGCAGTCCCATGACTGCAGATCTATATACTTAAATCAGTTTCAAAGAGGCCCACACTTCCTTCAGAATGGGTGAGCATGAAGCATCCTTCTTGTTTTCCTGTCTAATCTATCCAACACATTTTGGGGTCAGTCAATCATTCCAAAACTGTAAGTTAGGACAGGAAGAGAAAATTGGTTTATACCTTGACTTTTGTTCCTAGATATCAACTCTGTCTTCAGGATTAATTTAAGTCTTCTAAAGTATTCCTTACTAAGTTTTATTAGCCTCTGTTCTTGTTTTATTGTTGATCCTTCATCAATTCCCAAATATTTATACACTCAATCTTGCTCAGGTTCTTTTATATCTCATTCTTGTCCCAAATTGAAGTTTTCTTGGTGCTGGTTTTCTTGCTTTAAAGGTTGCTTTTGCACATTTATCAAGGCCAAATGACATTCTTATATCATCTGAAAAAGTTTTGACAACTTGCACTTGTGCTTTCAGTTTCCTATCTGATGAGCTATACAGTTTTAAACCATTGACAAAGAGAAAATGAGAAATCTTTACACTCTGTTGTTTTCTAGGCTCCAAATTATAGCCATGGCCTAAGCTGTTAAGCAAACAGCTTAATGGGTTAACTGCAAGACAGAATAACAGCAGTGACAGAGAGTCACCCTGAAATATCCCCCACTGAATTTTTATCCCTGGAATAATAATTTGTCCTTTATCATGGCTTAATTGCAAAGTGGCCTGCCACTGTTTCATGGTCACAGTAATGTAGTTGATCAGTGTAGGGTGTATCGTATACATTTTTAAGCACTTTTTATCCATGAATGTGGGATACTATCAAATGCTTTTTTCTAGTCAAGCCGTGCCATACTTAGATTTTTCCCCTTTTTTTACAGTTTTCCGCTAGGGATTTATTTAACAATAAATGATCCTTTGTTCCATATGACTTTCTTTTATTGCCCTTTTGTTCTATTGCCATAATTGAGTTTTCTTCTAAATGACTATAAACTCTGTCAGCATTAGTTCTAATATATAGTTTATACGTAGTTGGAAGGCAAGTTAATTGGTCTATAATTTTTAGAGTAACTTGCAGGCTTACTCTTAAGTAGGAGCATTGTTTTTCCTGTTGTTAGCCAGGTTGGTGTCTGTCCAAGGTGTGAATATAAATAGTTCTTACTCATGACTAAATCTTGGTGCAAGGATGTTAATACTTTTAACCAGAAGTTAGGTACTGCATCTGGGCCTGAGGTTTTCCAGTTAGAGGCTTTTCTTAACCTTGTTTCAATCTCTCACTGGCTGTTACTTCATCCCGTTTCATATTCTATATTTGAACTTTTTATTCTTTCTTTTACTTCTTTTCATTTAGCATCTTTGTTGTGTTCGCAGGACCTTCATAAACACTTCTCCAAAATGTATCTATCTCTTCTTTTTTTGGAGGTCTTTCAATTCCTTTTACCTTATCTCCCAATTCTCTATAAAACATTTTTGGTCATCAATAAATTGCTTATTTTGTACTTTTTCTTTATATTTATCTGGATATTGTCTAAGTTTTTCCACCTGTACTGAGATTTATAGTTTATTTGCGATAGTGTATGATAGATCCTGATCTGTTCTAATGCTATGCATTGCTTTTATCACGTCTATCTTTCTCAACATTTTTCTTGATCTATTCCCACTTCTTTACTCTTCTAACAGTGACACTTTTTGTCTTAATTGCTTTATAGTTTTCTCTATTTGATAATTAAATGATGGTATTCAATTTCTCACCTTCCTTTCCCTCACTACCCTGTGCTCTTGAGGTAGAATTTATCAGTTATTAATTTAGCTGCACAGTAATATATCCTGTTTACTTCTGTTATATCGCATGAATCTCTATGACTCTATATGGACAGTCCTAATTACTGTGTTCATTTGTTTGATCAAACTTCTGAGTTTTGGGGTGACCTTCTGCAGTCTATTTCCTTCATTGATCTTAATATGTCTATCTCTATTAAATCAAGCAACTCTTCTCTTAGCTCATTTCTTCTACACTGAGGACACATTTTTTGTTTTCCATTTTCTGTGGGCATTCTATAGAAAGTTCGATAGCATATTCCTATGGCACATTCTCTTCAGTTTCATCCTGTGCCATCCATTGCTCTGTCATATTGGAACTCACTGACCTATCACTCCTCAACACTGCATTAGAGTTTTCACATTTTCCATTTCCTTCCCTTGCTGTCCAGCTTCAAGTGAATATTTATACTGGTTTCCTGTGGAAGGCTCCAAAATATCTTCATATGGAACCTGATCAATTCCTTCCCACTCGGCTCCGACTCGGCCAACTGAAAAAGCTCGAAGTCTTCAACCAGCTTGAGGCCAACTCCATGATGCACCCTGATCTTCCCTCAGATCTTGTTTGCTGCCAACTGACTACCTACTAGTATTAATATGCCACTCTGAGAGCTGGATAAGAGGCAATGCACTATATAAGAAAGATGATAGACCTCAAGTAGACTGGATTGGGAATGGAGGGTGAGACGTAAGAGTGAAGACGAGATGAACAATTCACATGGAATGTTATGGTGAGTACATAACTTCTTTATGTGAAGTTGTTCTATCTCACCATTCATTCTTACTGATGGGTAGCATCCCAAGCATCATCTTTCTCGGGTGGCTCACAGAAGAATATTCCTCAGAACTGTGGAACCAAAGGAGGTCTTGTCCATA
This sequence comes from Protopterus annectens, assembly GCF_019279795.1. Lineage (NCBI taxonomy): Eukaryota > Metazoa > Chordata > Ceratodontiformes > Protopteridae > Protopterus > Protopterus annectens. The sequence continues at coordinate 1,998,692,022 of NC_056726.1, read as the reverse complement.
GGGTCATAAGTAGGTACTAGGCTATCAGCCCCAGGGCCTACGTAAGCCTAGCCAACAAGGTTCCCTGGCTTATGCCACCCAAGAAAGTTATTTTGTTGTGCCACTGCCGAGCAGAGACACAGAAATGATCCTGGGGTGTATTTCCTATTTCCCATCCACTCATCAAGATTTTTCTTGAAGAGTGCTAATGAAGAACTTTGCTTGACATAGATGGGTAGCTTGTTCCAGAGTATGGGAAGTCTCTGGGACAGGAATCTATCCCTCCAGCATGTCCTGTTTATTGTGGTGACAAGGTTTAGGTCCCTAGAGCATGTACCTCGGAGTGATTGGGATTTCTTTAGGTGTAGCATGTTCAACAGCTCTGGGTTTGACATAGCTTTATATGTTAGGCAGAGATCACCTCGGAGTAGGCGATATGCTACAGAGTAAAGATGGAGTTTTTTGAGATGGTCAGTGTAGGGCATTTGTTTGAGGCCATTAATCCTCTTTGTGAGGTACTTCTGTGGCCTTTCCAGCTGCTGCAGATGTCTTATGAGGTACATTCTAAAAGGGGCGTTGCACTCTATAATGGGTCTAATGAGTGTCGAGTAGAGGGGAATAATGACCTCTTTGTTCCTGGATGAAAACCCTTTATCATGAGGTGTGCCACATAGAAGGACTTCCTGACTACTGTGGCGATGTGTCTGTCAAAAGAGAGACTACTGTCCACCTGGGTCCCGAAGTCTCTTATCATACATTCGGTGTTAAGTAGATTTCTGCCTATGTGGTAGTTCGTAAGTACAGAGTTTTTATCAAAGGGGATGACACTACACTTTTTGTCATTCAGCTTGAGGCCATGGCTCTGACACCAGGCATCTGTCTCAGCGAGGCCCTTCTGTAGGATGTCCACATCATTTGGAGACTTTACTATGGCTCCTAGTTTGCAGTCATCTGCGAACTTCGTTAGCCAGAGGCCTTCTGTGTTATCCTGTACTTCAGAGAAGTAGATACCAAACAGGAGAGGTCCCAAGATGGAACCCTGTGGTACTCCACTTGTCACTGCTTTGAGGTCAGATTTGGAGTCTGCAACTTTTGCAGTGTGGTTTCTGTCAGTGAGCCAGTTGGCAACCCATCTTGTGACGTAGGGATTTATACCTAGTTTAGTGAGTTTAGCTATAATTCCAGAATGGGGGATGGTGTCGAAAGCCTTGGTGAGGTCAAGATAGGCTGTGTAAACCACCTTACCCTCATCTATGGCTTTGGTGACTGCCTCAAAGAAGTCCCCGAACTGGGTGGGATCCAGAGTTTGGAAGTTACCAATGTCTTTGTTTATGAGTTCCATAATGATACGTTCCATGGCCTTGCAGACCAGGCTCGTCAGGCTAATAGGTCGATAATTCCCGGGATCAGTGGTGGCTCCCTCTTTGTGGAGTGGGATAACTGTTGCTGTGTGCCATTCAGTGGGCACAAAGCCTGATGCAAGGCTATTATTGAACATGGTGCTTAAGTGGAGAGCCAGTTCATTCTGAAGTTTGTGTAAAATGTAGCCTGAGATGTTGTCCAGTCCCATGGATGCTGTGTTTTTGGCTTTAGAGAGTGCAGCTTTTACCTGCATAGTTGTGATTACAGGGACTCTGCATTCTTCCTGTATAGATATGGGCCCTTTAGTGGGTGGGGGGGTAAAGTTAGCACTGAACCTATATGCCAGGATGTTGGCAATATCAGTTGGTTCTGTAATTTTCATGCCGTTGTGCTGTAACTCAGAGCAGATCTGGGTATTGCCATCGAGATTCTTGACATAGCTATAGAATGCTTTGTGGTTGTCCTTAGAATTAGTGGTGATTTTGTTTTTGTAGCTAGCTTTGGAGGATCTTATAAGGGATCTCAGCTTCTTACTGAGGTTGACCAGGGAGCTCCTCCACTCATTGGATTTTACTCTCTTTTTCAACAGTTTCTTCCTTCTGTTGTAGAGTTTGTTTATGGCAGGGGACCACCAGATTGGCTTCCTTTTTTTGGAGGATAGCGTTTTGGTTCTGTTTGGGATAGCATGATCCATGCACTTGTGTAAGTACTTATAGAGTGCATTTGTGTAGGATTCAGCAGTTGTAACTGTATTGTCCATCTGCATGGGTGTCATCAAGTTCACCACTTCTGTCTTAAGATGCATGAAGATGGTTTTGGAGAAATTTTTTTACCATGGTTTCCTTAATGGGGGTGGGGGCGAGATGCAGATATCAAGGGTGATTAGCTTATGGTCGGATTGGACCAACAAAGAGCTGACTTCAGGTGTGGAACACTGGTCACTCATGTGGGTAATGACTAGGTCTAGGATATTGCTGTCCCTGGTGGGGGTGTGGATAAGGCCATGGAGACCTTGTCTACTTTGTAATGAGTGATAAAGGTATGAGGTCTTGACCAGGTAGCTGCTGCACAAATAGAATCTAATGGTAACTTTGCAAAAAAGGCTAATGAGGTTGAAACAGCTCTAGTAGAGTGGGCCTTTATTTTCTGTTGTAAGAGAGCACACTCTGAACTATAAATGAAGAAAATGCAATCTGATAGCCATCTTGACAAGGTTTCTTTTCTCACTGGGGCACTCTTTTTTGACTCCGAAAAAGAAACAAAGAGCTGATCCATTGATCTGAATTATTTAATTCTATCTAGATAAAATTGGAGTTGTCTATGAGCATCAAGTTTGTGCAGCATGAGTTCCATCCTATTTGTGTATTTAGGAAAGAAAATTGGCAACTCAATGGATTGGTTAAGATTTGTCTCTGAACAAACTTTTGGTAAAAAGAATGGATTAGTTCTGAGTGAAACTCTATCATTATGGAAAATCAGATAAGGAAGTTTGATGGTCAAGGCCTGCAACTCAGAAATCCTCCGAGCAGAAGTAATAGCTATCAAAAATATAGTCTTCCATGAAAGGAATTTCAAAAGACAGGACTAGGCTGGTTCAAAAGGAGGTAATATAATTCTGGAGACAACAAAATTTAGATTCCATGGCATGGCTGGAGCTCTGGTTGGTGGTCTCAAATGAATGGTACCTTTAAGAAAGCCTTTAAAGAGTCAGTGTGACATGATATTAGAACCTTGGAAGCCAAGATGAAAGTTTGAGATTGCTGCTAATTGAACTCTGATGGTAACTGCAGCAGCTCCTTCATTGAAAAGTTTAGTCAGAAATTCCAATATAGATGGGATCGGAGCTAGGTAGGGATCAACATCATTCTGAGATGCCCATAGAGAAAATCTCTTCCATTTGCTAAGATGTACCATTCTGGTGGATGATTTATGAGAGGATGTTATAATATGTTGGGTCTCCGCTGAGAGGTTGTAAATCCTTGCTATTATTGGAAATGGAGCAGCCAAGCTGTCAGTTTGAGGGAATGAAGAGAAGGATGAAGAGCCCCTGATGGATGGGTCAGCAGATCCGGAACTGGGTCCAGGATCTACGGTTCTTCCAAGAGATGAGGCTGGAGGAAGGGAAAAACAAATTTGCAAAGGCCAGTAAGGGGCTATTAAGATTATGGTCCTTCCCAGATATTTTGCTTTCTATAATACTTTGTGTATCAGAGGGAAGGGGAGAAAGGCATAAAGGAGACACAGGGGCCAATTGTGCACCACTGCATCCCTTGGGGCATCCCCCAGTAGGGGGATCAGGGCAAAGTAGTTGCTGCATTTCATGTTTGTTGGGGTTGCAAGGAGATCGCAGCAAGGCTGACCCCACCTGTGGAATATCTGTTCTGCTACTTGTTTCTTTAGGGACCACTCATAAGGCAGAAGAATTGCCCTGCTTAGCTTGTCTGCTATCACATTGGATCTCCCCGGGTTGAGCATTGCTATCAGAAAGCGCTGGGTGGAGATTGCCCACTGCCATACTATCAGGGCCTCTTGACACAGGGGGTAAGATTTGGTTCCTCTTTGTTTGTTTGTGTACCAGGCCACTTACATGTTGTCTGTCTGAATTGGAATTGTTCCCGGAGGTAGAGAGTCTTGAAAGGACTGCAACGCTAGATGTACCACTCTCATCTCCAGAACATTTATATGCAGATGAGCCTCGTGTTCCTTCCACATGCCTTGGGCTGTTCTTCCCTGATAATGCCCCCCCCCACCCTATAAAAGGAAGCATCCATGGTCACCATGGCTATGGGATTGGGTAGAATGAATGGACAGCCCCAAGTTACTTGTTGAGATGTCAGCCAAGCCACCACTGAAGGTCCTTCTTGCACATATTCGTTATGATGATTTGGTGTGACATTGGGAGTTCTTGAAAGGACCACTGAGAGAATAGGAGCCATTGTAGAACTCGCATGTGCATTCGAGTGAGGGGATTGGCAATGATCACTGCTGCCAATGATCCTACCAATTTGAGTATCATTGAGACTGGGGCTTTTGACCTTGGAAGCAAGTCTAATATTTTTTTTTTTCATAAGAGACAAACTCTTTCTGGAGGCAGACTTAATGTCATTGAAACTGTGCTTAGTTCTGCTTCTATAGTGACAGTCTGTTGCAATGGCGATAAGGCAGATTTTTCTGAGTTGATGGTAATCCCCAATTGATTGCAGAGATTTAAGGTTGTGTCCCTCACCTGAATAATTTGATGCCTGGTGGTGGCAGTGAGGAGCCAGTCATCTAGATATGGAAAAACCTGGAATCCCAAACATCTCAGGTGAGCGGTGACTACTGCCGTACATTTGGTGAACACTCTGGGGGCTGTAGTGAGACCAAAGGGCATAGCGCGATATTGATAAAGACTGGCTCCCAGCCAGAAGGGTAGATGATCCCTGGATGGCCTCTCCATCTTTTTGTGGTAGTACGCATCCTGAAGATCTATAGAGCACATCCAACTGTCATTCCCCAGAAGGGGGAGTATTGACTGAAGTGTGACCATCCAAAACTTCTTCTTTTTTGCTGACTTGTTTAGTCTGCTTAGGTCCAGAATAGGTCTCCAGTCCCCTGTTTTTTGGGAACTAAAAAGAACCTTGCGTAAGTTCTGGATCCTCTCTGGTCTGCTGGGACTGGCTGGAAGCTCTTTTCTCCAGCAACCTTTGGACCTCTAAGGCTGCTTGGTCCCTGTGACTGGGTGGAATGTCTGGGATTTTCTTTACTAGAGGGGGTGGAGTGGCAAAGGGAATTCAGTATCCTCTGGATATTATGCTTTGTACCCAGCTGTCTTTTGTTATTTTTAGCCAGGCGTCTAGGTACAAAGATAGGCATCCCCCAACTGCCTCCAGAGATGGACAGTCAGGCTTCCTTTCAGGAGCGTTGATAGGGCTTGCCAAAGAACTTATCTCTGTTGCCCTGGTTCTGCGGATCCCCTCTGCCACGTGGGTGACGTCTTCCATTATTACTCCCTCCTCTGCCTCTAGAAGGGGTTTAACCACAGGTGTTCTGGAAAGATCCTTGAGATTTACAGAACCATATCTTTCCACCTCCCCTCCCTTTCGGGTAAGGTCTATTCACGGTAGAAAAATGTACTCTGACGGCAGACAAGGTCTTTCCATCTTTTTTCACTCCTGGTAAGGGTTTCCTTTACCTTTTGTCCAAAAAGGGATGAACTGTCAAAGGAGGTGTTAATGAAGGAAGACTTAAAAGGTTCTGCAAAGGAACATAAGCGCTTTCAGGAATATCTACTGAGAGCAATTCCTGTACCTGCTGCTCTGCTCATACCATCAGCTACATATAACAGATGCATGGACGAGTTCACTATCGAATTAAGAGTGGAGAGCTGGGAAGTTACCTTGTCTGAAACCTCCGCAGCTACTGAACCCTGCAGGGTGTCTCCTAGCTCATTCAGAAGATCCCTTTGTAATCTAGTGAAATGTGTGATGTAGTTTAGTGATCGAAGGGCAAAGGCCACTGAACTAAACATACACTTCCCGTATCTGTCCATAATCCTGGATTCTCTATTAGGAGGATGAACAGATGAAGAAGTCTCTGATAATTCCTTCTTGGTGGCTGCTGCCAATGCAGTACTCCTTTAGTAAGATAAGGTCTATCTTGAGGGCTAGTTATAAATGTATTAGGCCTCCTGGGTACAGGCTCCATGGTGTCTGGGGACTCCCATGCCTTCAAGTGAGTAATTCAAGCAACTCATCAAAGAGTGGAGACACCCAAGAGGTGGAGGGTTGAGACCCAAAACCCTTCAGGAATACTGACTCATCATCAGAAAGGTTAAGGGATTTCCAGCCACCCCTCTGTTTAAGAATTTCTAATATATCTGCAAAGGAGATATCTTCTGAGGGGGACAGTGGGGACCCTTCTGACTCATCCAAGTCAGTATCTGAAGTGAATGACTCCTGTGAGGAGTCCAGATGCTTCCTCTTGCAGAGTCTCTTCCTAGGCACCTCTTCAGTGGGAACTTCTGGAGAGGTCTTGGAAGAACATGGCTCACCCAATGGGGCTTCCTGAGGCTCAGGATCTCTATGCTTTAATGGAGTGTGTAATGAAGAGGCAGACACCAGTGCTTTCAGGGAGGGAGCTGCCCGAACTGATGGAGTGGTCATAGGGGTGTACAAAGCCCTCCTCATAGCCTTGAAGGCCCATCGGTCCTGACGAAAGGAATCCCTCGAATTTGAAGATCCGATGGAAACTACCTGTACTGGTACAGAGGGCTCCGAGCCAGAGGTTGGGGCCGAACTCACTCAAGCTGAAGCCCCAAGAGTTAAAGTCGGCACCAACAAGTCGGTCTTACTATCCTCCCTGGACCCGACCTTTGAGTGTCGGCTCTGAGATCCTTCAGTTGGTGCCAAAGACAACAGGGCAGTCGGGGCCGAAAAACCTAGAGTAGGTGTCAGTCCCCAGGGTTCCACAATCATCAGTTCTGAGCTTTCCAGCTCTGAAACTTCCATGCAGATTGGAGGAGGAACAGAAGATGGAGGAACTAAGGTCAGCTCTGAAGCCCCCGGGGTCTGTGCCGATAAAATTTTTGCCAGTGTTGGTATCTGTAGAAGCTTCTTTACCACGCGGTCCACATCCAAATCAGACAGTCTACTTGAGGTCCATGAAGAATGTGGCAAAGCCATCAAATGTAAAATGGGAGACTTTAATGTAGGAGATATCGGCTCCAAGGTCGGGGACCAGCTTCTAACCATAATGACAGTCAGTTCTGAAGGCTGTGGAACCGATGTTGAAGCTTTACTAGAGGCTGATTTCGAAGTAGATGGACTCTTTGTCAGTTCCAAAGTCTTTTTGGAGTGCTTGTCAGACTTATCCAGCGACTATTGGAAAGAGGATTTTAATAGACCCTCATCCATGACTTTTCTTTTCCTTTCATGCAACACTTTGGAGCTAAAAAAGTGGCATATAGCACAACTTTCATGCAGGTGTACCTCATCCAAATAGCCAACATATTCAATATGTCCATTGGTTATAGACATCTTTTGCCCACATCTTGAGCATTTTTTGAAGCCAGACTTGACTTTTTCCTTCTCCTGATGAGACATAGTATCAAGGACAAATATTCAGAAGTACAAAAAACAAATATTAACACTACTAATTCAAAGCAAATATGCCCTGTAAATAAGAGTACTCTAACAGTAATATCCACACTAAACCAACTATTAAAGTCTTATGAAAAAAGGCTCTGAGAGAATTTAGCTATTAATCTAAATTTTTAGCTGAGCGAAACTATCTGCCCTGAAAAAAAAGTAAGGTCTGTAATTTAACAGATAACACACACACTACATAATGCTATAGGTATGGAGATAAAAAAGGCCTAAAAACAAGGTCACTAGTTAACTATGTGCCCTGTGAAAAAGAAGGGCTCTAATTTAATACAAACACACTCTCAATATGATTCTAAAAATAAAGAGAATAAAGGCCTAAAAACACAGCCACTAATTTCTCAGCAATTTAGCTATAGACTTAACAAACTGAGATAGAGATAGGGAGAAAAAAAGGCCTAAAAAGATGGTCACTAATAACTAACTATATTATCTATGTAATTTAAGTATAGACTTAACACTCTAAACTATCTATCTAAACAACTAACTAATAGACTAAGCTATTGAAACAGTTATTTATGAGAAAAATAAAGTTATTCACTGGCCAGAGCTGGTGAACGTCCGATCAAGTTGCAGCAGCAAACAAGATCTGAGGGAAGATCAGGGTGCATCATGGGATAGGGAGTTGGCCTCGTGCTGGTTGAAGACCTCGAGCTTTTGCAGTTGGCTGAGTCGGAGCCGAGGATTGGCTCCAAACCCATCAGTAAGAATGAACGGTGAGATAGAACAACTTCACATTCATAATTTTCATAACCTTAGTCCTACACAAACTGTGATTTCTGTACATGTGTACAACATACAGACACAGTTCTTTTATCATGTTGTAAGGACTAACACTGTCTTAAAAATGAGGTATTACTTGGCACATTGACATGCTCCCTAGCAAAGTTATTTACCAAAATATGAAAAAATATCATAATTTTCATAACAAGTCCTAAACAAACTATGACATATGTACATGTGTACAGCACACAGTTCTTTTACTATGCTGTAAGTACTAATACAGTCTTCAAAATGAGGGATTACTTTGCTAGGGAACATGTTAATGTGCTAAGTTATTTACCAAAAATGAAAGAAAGAAACTTGGGAGCGGGAGGTTATGCATGACTCCACATAGACAGAAACCAAAATATGGCACGTGCATTCTTCAACATGATAACTTTTAGTAATGTGAATAACAGGGGCAGCTGCTGAGAGTTTTACCTGACAAGTGATAATAACTCAGTGTTATACTCTGACTGCACATATTGTAAATTAATAATGTGATAATGACTTACATTCCATTACAGCAATGTTCTGCATGCTCAGATAAAGGTGATAACTGCTTCACATAACCTGTTGAGTAGACATGCATTACATTCCTGGTGCAGGTGTAATGTAAGACTGAGTCATTACCATCTTTCAGGAAAAGACCCGAGTAATTCAATAATATCTAATAATGTCCCATTGTGTATCTAGTATTTGCACTCATACTGTAAAACTGTCAGTTTGCTTTTTTTTTCTTTAATCTTGTCCCAGGTTAATCATGATAATGATCCATGTAGAGTAGCTTTCTTCCTTGTTTACTGAAGAATGAAATAAATTGGTGAAATAAATACCCAAATAAACTGAGCCACTATGCTGGGTTTTGCCTTTAACAGCCTCCAACAGGCATTGAAAAGTATTGCATCCTATTTTTTTTAGAAAGGGCAGGCTATGTTTAGCATTTGCGCTTATATCCCCATTATCTGTGGAAACTAGTTTCTAATTGCCTTCTGCATGTTTTGCCCTTGTATTTTTAATCTGCATGACAACTGTATTGTGACTGAAAATACAGCTTTGCTGCTCTAAATGCATTTGCAAGTATTAGCTGCAAAATAATTGCGCATGTTTAGAAAATGTTCTTGCCTTAGCTGCAAAATAATTGCACCTGTTTAGAACATGTTCTTGCCTTTCTAGATCTTTACTGAAAAAAATTGCATTCTCAGCTGGGCTTACTAGATTTGCAACATGCAATAAATGAATGAATATGTAAACTAAATGTTATAGTGACAATCATCTCAAGCCAAGGTTTACACTGCTGGGTGGCTAGCCCTGCCATGGTAGTTCATCTATACCACTCGCATACACCAAAATAGGGGCAGATTGTAAATATTGCTTTTATAAACTTAGAAAGTTGATGGAATAATAGGCTTTATATCAGCATCCATTTCCTGAAGGATATGAAGTCTGAAACTCAAATGTATGTCATTATTTAGTGACTTCAGTCCTCAATGATTTGCCAGAAAAATCACATATTTTATGCAGAAAAGCCCAAAAATATGAGGCAAAAATCTGGACATTCTGGGAAATCTGGACAGTTGAGAGGTATGATTGATTGTTTTCTTCCAAAAATATACCAGAGTATCAAGGCAAATTCATCATCTGAGGCACAAAGCTATGGGGGGCATAATGACCATAAGTCATTTTAAACCTCAGATCCTGAGATTGTGAAATAATAGTATCAACCACCATGACACATATCCAGCTATTACTTAAGCACCTCTACAAAGTCACTCACAAAGTAAACAGTAATACAGTTTTACATGACTACATTTGAATGACATGTAAAATCATTATGGGCCACTGTAAAGCTGTGAAGTTTGTGGGAATTATCCACTTTTGGGGTGCTTAACATAGCTGATTAGATTGTAAGCAATGCCACATGAAATGCAGGTAACTCTCAGTGATTCACTCCCTACCATGCCTTATTGCTTCACTCTTCACAAACACTATGTACTTCATTACTCAAAGTATGCTTTATTTAAAAATGATACTGAATTGAACTGAAAGTTCATTCTTGTAATTTAAAACATCTAATTTTAATCTAACATTTAAAAGCAATACTTCTGAATGATATAGCTATATAAACTTTGCATGTTTCTGTTTGAGCACCTTTGCGTAACCCTGCTCAGCTTTCCCGTTGTCAAATATTTTCAGTAACTTTACTTGTAAAAGCAGTCACAGGAAAATGACAGCATCATGACACTTCCAGTGTCAGTGATGCAACAGGTAGTACAGCTGTCATTAGTGCTGGCAGATTAGAAAGCTGTTCGTTCTATTCCCACCCCAACTTATTGGATGCCTTACATTGTTGTATGGGATAGATGCATACCTCTCAAACACTTAGTCAAGTAATCTGCACAAAGGCCCAAAAAGAGGCACACATTTTAAATATTGCTCATGAAAGATGTAAAGTCTCAAATGTTTGTCATTACTTAGTGACTTCAATCCTCAGTGATCTGCCAGAAAACCACAAATTTTATGAGGAGCAGAATTAAAATGTGAGGCAAAAATCTGGATATTCCGTGAAAATCTGGACAGCTGATAGGTATGTGGGGGGGGGGGGGTTGCTGCACTCCTGAGTGTGTTGCCCTTCAGATGAGTTGTTAAATGGAGGTCCCATCTACCTGAGTTGTGGTAGCTCAGGTGAAGGTAAAGATGCCATATACTGAAAAGAGCAGGAGAAATACCCTGGACAAATTTCTGCTAGTAGTATGAATACTACATTGGCTTTCCCCTGAAAAGAAGCCACTAGCTTAGTGGGGCTGACCTGGTCAACAAAGGATAAATTAATTTTTAGACTGTACTTACAGTGGCTAGTTCTCTAGAGTTAAAAACAAAATTCCATTTATGCCACTACCACAACATATTATGTGCCATAAATTGAATTATATGAGTAGGCTGTCCACCACCACGAAGAAAAAATAATTAAGTAAGAGTACCTTGTTCATGCAAAATACTGCTAGATACTTCTTAGTACTGTGGCATGAAGGGTGAGAAGAAAGTGATGCTTTATCGGAAGAAGCGATATGCAATGTCTTTAGCGCTGTCAGTGTTACCTTGAAAAAAGCTTTCAGAAAGTAAATTTCAAAAAATAGAAAAAGTACTCATAAGTGACAAGTTATTGCCCAGTAGCAAGATATGGTATGCCAAATTTGGATGAATTACTCAGCCAACAGTGGTCAACGCTTTTCACAAGCTCTGTTTGCATATTGCAGTGTGTCAAGACACTGTGTGCTCGAAATATACTATGGTTCAAACAACCATGCTATTATTGATTGATTTCCTTTAATTCACATATATAGAAAAATTCCACAGAAAGCCTATCACTATTACCATGAATACTAACTTTATTTATTTAAAACATAAAACTCCAAAAGCTATGGCTATTCCAAGCTGTACACTCAAGTCTCTCTGTGCCTTACCAAAACATGATACAGCCTCTGAGCATGAGCTTTTTTGTCCTTTGCATGAAATGAGATAATAAGTGTAGTGCCGTAAATAGGTGCGCAAAGGATTATGGGGCATGATTGTTACTGAAATGCAGTAGCGGTTAACTGCCGGTATTCTACTTGAGGTTGTTTTGAAGTTTTTATGAAGCTGGTTAGCACCTAATGTAAACTGTAGGAATCTGATTCCTACAAATACAACAAGCAGATTTCTAAAGGTTTAGAAAAAATAGTGTAAGTCTCCGAGGGTAAGGAACACAACATGCAACATCACTCTCACTCTCTCTCAATCTCTAACACACAGTTTCTCCTGCTTACATACATTCATTCACTCACATAACATCGCTGTCACTCTCGATCTTTAACACACAGTCTCTCCTGCTTACATACATTCACTCACACAGACAGACAGAAAGACAGACAAACGCGCGTACACTTTTTTTACACTGAAAGTTGATAGAATAGGTTTAGCATTAGCATGAATTTTCTGAAAGGGAATGAAGATTGAAACGTATGTCTGTCAGTATGATCATTAATTACAGCAGAGAAAACCACAATTTTATGAAAAATGGATAAACAGAAAATAGTAGGCAGAGATGTTACACAAGACGTGGCCATGACTATGTGAATCTGATTGGCTGCCATTGCTTACATGACTTCCAGGGCAAGTGAAACAATACGGTCTAACGTTTTTTATTTATTATAAAAGTAACTAAAATTAGGGCTTTATAAGATCTTTTATATTTTTTGGTGGGTGGGAATTAATGTAGCCAAAGGAAGAAATACAGTGTGCCTTCATCACTCGGACAGGTATGCCAAATTAAATTACAATGCAGAGAAAATCAGCTAGCTGTGAGTGATAACAACCACAGAAAGCCAATTTTCTTTAAAAAATCATATGCAAACTATAGTTAACTCCACTGTGGAAATAAAGTTGAGAAGCTAGTTAACAAAGTTCAGATACCTTTTAAATTTAGTTTTCATCAGTGGAGTTAAACTTTGCTTGTAAACATAGTCACGCTGCCAGACGACACTCGGGTGTAACGTACAAGAATAGCTGTCATCTCAGGGAGCGCTCGGATGTAACCACAGATGTGTCCTGTGACAGTACTCGGGTAATGAGTTAAGTAAGCAGATAAATGGGTTAAGGGGAAGGCAGAGTAGCAGCAGTGGCAGAAAGTCACCCTGGAATATCCTCCTTTGAATTTTTATCCCTGGGATAATAATTTGTCCTTGAAGTAGTCTGCCACTGTTTCATGGTGACTGTAAAGCAGTCTATCAGTGTAGGGTGTATCCTATACATTTTAAGCACTCTTTTATCCATGAATGTGGGATACTATCAAATGCTTTTTGTACTCAGTCCATGCCATACTTAGATTCTCCCCCTTTTTACAGTTCTCCATTATGACTTTATTTAACAACAAATGATCCTTTGTTCCATATGACTTTCTTTTATTAACCTTTTGTTCTACTGCCATAATCAAGTTTTCTTCTAAATTACTATAAACTCTGTCAGCATCAATTCCCATGTATAATTTATACATTGTCAGAAGGCAAGTTATTGGTCTATAATTTTTAGGGTAGCTTGCAGGTTCACTCTTAAGCAGGAGCATTGTTTTTTTTTCTGTATAAGAATTGGAATGTTCTCCAAAATATACAAATGCCTCTTATTTTAAGTATCATTTCTTTCCATTGCTTTTCTCTCAGTTGTTCAGTTCCAAACTTTATTCCTAGAATTTCTGTTTCATCTTCATTAAACGTAATGCCTTTTATTTCTTCCAAAAGACCTAATCCTTTACTTTTCTCTTTAGTAATAGTTATTCCTAGCATTTTTAATTCTTTATTGAGCATTTCTATAGCTGTATTCATCTATTCTTTATTTTTAACTGCTAATACTAAGTCATCTGCATATGTAAACATCACTGGAATCTGAATTCCTTCGGGGGTTTGATATCTTTCTTTCTGTAGTATCAGATTTATTTTAGTGACTACTGCATTCATGATCAGGGCAAATAAAATGCCACTTGTTGGACATCCTTGTGTAATGCCACTTTTTAATTCTACTATTTCGCTTAACCATCCATTAACTACCAACCTTACTTTGTTTTCCCTGTATACTGATTTCAAAACATTTATTATTTTGTTTCTTATGTTATATTCTTCTAAAATCTTCCATAATGCTTTATGCTGAATTTTATCAAAAGTTTGTTTACATCTTCTATTAATAATTTTAATTCTATTCTTCAGTTTATTATTGTGACACCCCTGACCTGGCTCAGTAATCAAGGAGCCTCAATTCTCACCACTAGCAGCAGCAAGGGACATGCACATTGGGAGGATAACAGGTATACACAGAGTAAAGTACAATTTCTCTTAAGAGCACACAGAGATCACAGTCAGTCTGGGGCTAGTTTCTCCCTCTCTCTCCAGATCCTCAATAAGACTCCCCACTGGCACAGCTATAGGGTTAAGATCTCAGCCAAGTGGTCAAGCCAAAACCTCCAGCATTGTCTCTGTCCAAGCAGTGACTTGTGTCCCTGCCCAAGTAGCTGACACACACACACACACACACACACACACACACACACACACACACACACACACACACACACACACGCACTTTGAGATTTGATTTATATACAAACACACAGATACTCCTGGGGAAGCCTGGCACAGGTTCACTAGCTATGCCCCTTCTGCCCAGACTATAAGGTAGTAATCACTGCCACCAGCCACCCGTACTTATCAACTACTTTAAGGCCTTTCCTAAAGGGTGACCAATTCTACTATGTAATGTTACTGTTATCCAAATGGTAAGTTTGACCAACAGCAAGGTTATTTAAGAGTGGCCTGTACAGTATGACCAAATACATATGCAAGTACTCTAAGAGCTTAAATATCTCTACAAAGCCAGCCACAATTAAAAGGTTTAAATATATTTAATAATAAATAAAAGCACAAGACAATACTCAATAACTCAACACAGTGACAACAGAGTTCAGAATCAGTGGAAATATTTTTAAACAACATTGCAGGACAGTCTCACATAAATACAGAAAACATCTAGACTGATCTTACTATATTCCTATCTCTCTCTCTAAGAGAAACTATGTTCTAAATAACTTATTTACAAAGCCAGGCAAATGCAAGTGCTGAATGGATGTTTACAGGTCCAAAGACAAATACAAAATACACATACTTTCTCTGAGAGATAGTTCTTAAATTAATAACAACACATTACTGCTGGGTCAACTGGATAACATCACTATTTGTCACCTGCCTTCAGTTCCCAGGCTAACAGATACCAGCAAAATGTAACATCTCTGTGTCAAAAATACTTATCTCTTAGAAATTTGCCTGGAACTGGAAGTCGTAAAACAGTTGCACACGTTTACCTTTGATACCTGTAATTATTTCTGTTTCGAGACAATAGAAAGAATCCTTTAGCTGTATACATCCTGTCTCCTAGCTGAAACTGAAAGATACCACAGTCATGAACAATGTCAACTTATTTTCTTAGAGTTTTGCAAGTTAACTCTGCATGTTCCAGCTTCTTACTATCAAAACATACATTTGCATAGGCATATAGTTCATATACATTTCTGTTCTTTTCCAGTAGGGTATACTGTGGTTACATTCTTGAAGCTCAGTACATAACATACAGTTTTCTTACATTCAGACTTGTTGGCTGTTGGTGAAGCACCCACCAAGAGGAGAAAACGCTGAGAGAAGAAAGGAGCCACTTTTGAGATTGTAAGTATTTTGCTTCAGATTATTTGTTAAGTTTTTCTGCATTGCCGCCTACTTTTGAGCATTTTCTGGCTTGTTAAACTTGATTTCTGTGTTGGTAACTGTATTTAGAACACAACCTAGAGCTGATTACTGAATTTCCTGCGTGCACTTATTTTTAAAATCATTTTTTTCTTACAACGTGCATTTTATCTGTCTCTGGCCTAGCACTCAAGTGTGGGGTCATTTACTGCACTGTTCTAACTTGTTGATACTTATGAACCTCTGCTTTCCTTAAAAAAACAAAAAACAAAAATCTTGCTTTTTTCCCACTTTTCTGAGATTTAAAAAAGTTCAGTTACAGATTTGCTGTTCTGAACTGTTTGTAAGTTTCTTGGAGGCCATTGTTTGCTTGGGCTAAAGGGAAGTCTCTGTGTTCATCAGTGGCAGTGATAAACATTGAGCAGCCTGCCTGCACATGTGGGAGTGGTTACTGCCTTAAAACTGTAGTTTATTGGCCATTTTGGGTCAATTCCAAACTCCTTGATCTCCCTCTCTTAAAACCCGATTGCCTCATGGTTTTGGCATCCTTTAGGACTTGTTGGCTGTTGGTGAAGCACCCACCAAGAGGAGAAAACACTGAGAGAAGAAAGGAGCCACTTTTGAGATTTTAAGTATTTTGCTTCAGATTATTTGTTAAGTTTTTCTGCATTGCCGCCTACTTTTGAGCATTTTCTGGCTTGTTAAACTTGATTTCTGTGTTGGTAACTGTATTTAGAACACAAGCAAGAGCTGATTACTGAATTTCCTGTTTGCACTTATTTTTAAAATCGTTTTTTTCTTAAAACTTGCATTTTATCTGTCTCTGGCCTAGCACTCAAGTGTGGGGTCATTTACTGCACTGTTCTAACTTGTTGATACTTGTGAACCTATGCTTTCCTTAAAAAAAAACAAAAAACAAAAAAATCTTTTTTCCCACTTTTCTGAGATTTAAAAAAGTTCAGTTACAGATTTGCTGTTCTGAACTGTTTGTAAGTTTCTTGGAGGCCATTGTTTGCTTGGGCTAAAGGGAAGTCTCTGTGTTCATCAGTGGCAGTGATAAACATTGAGCAGCCTGCTTGCCCCTGTGGGAGTGGTTACTGCCTTGAAACTGTAGTTTTATTGGCCATTTTGGGTCAATTCCAAACTCCTTGATCTCCCTCTCTTAAAACCCGATTGCCTCATGGTTTTGGGGTCTTTTTGGACTTGTTGGCTGTTGGTGAAGCACCCACCAAGAGGAGAAAATGCTGAGAGAAGAAAGGAGCCACTTTTGAGATTTTAAGTATTTTGCTTCAGATTATTTGTTAAGTTTTTCTGCATTGCCGTCTACTTTTGAGCATTTTCTGGCTTGTTAAACATGATTTCTGTGTTGGTAACTGTATTTAGAACACAACCTAGAGCTGATTACTGAATTTCCTGCTTGCACTTATTTTTAAAATCGTTTTTTTCTTAAAACTTGCATTTTATCTGTCTCTGGCCTAGCACTCAAGTGTGGGGTAATTTACTGCACTGTTCTAACTTGTTAATACTTGTGAACCTCTGCTTTCCTTAAAAAAAAAACAAAAAAACAAAAAAATCTGTTTTTTTCCCCACTTTTCTGAGATTTTAAAAAGTTCAGTTACAGATTTGCTGTTCTGAACTGTTTGTAAGTTTCTTGGAGGCCATTGTTTGCTTGGGCTAAAGGGAAGTCTCTGTGTTCATCAGTGGCAGTGATAAACATTTAGCAGCCTGCCTGCCCCTGTGGGAGTGGTTACTGCATTGAAACTGTAGTTTTACTGGCCATTTTGGGTCAATTCCAAACTCCTTGATCTCCCACTCTTAAAACCCGATTGCCTCATGGTTTTGGCGTCTTTTCGGGCTTGTTGGCTGTTGGTGAAGCACCCACCAAGAGGAGAAAACACTGAGAGAAGAAAGGAGCCACTTTTGAGATTTTAAGTATTTTGCTTCAGATTATTTGTTAAGTGTTTCTGCATTGCCGCCTACTTTTGAGCATTTTCTGGCTTGTTAAACTTGATTTCTGTGTTGGTAACTGCATTTAGAACACAACCTAGAGCTGATTACTGAATTTCCTGTGTGCACTTATTTTTAAAATCATTTTTTTCTTAAAACTTGCATTTTATCTGTCTCTGGCCTAGCACTCAAGTGTGGGGTCATTTACTGCACTGTTCTAACTTGTTGATACTTGTGAACCTCTGCTTTCCATAAAAAACAAAAAAATCTTGCTTTTTTCCCACTTTTCTGAGATTTAAAAAAGTTCAGTTACAGATTTGCTGTTCTGAACTGTTTGTAAGTTTCTTGGAGGCCATTGTTTGCTTGGGCTAAAGGGAAGTCTCTGTGTTCATCAGTGGCAGTAATAAACATTGAGCAGCCTGCCTGCCCCTGTGGGAGTGGTTACTGCCTTGAAACTGTAGTTTTATTGGCCATTTTGGGTCAATTCCAAACTCCTTGATCTCCCTCTCTTAAAACCCTCTTTTGCATGGTTTTGCGCGGTTTTGCGCATAGCGCAACATAGGGCAGCGCCGCCTAATTGGGTTTAAACTATTCCTGGCTCCACAAAGTCTGCTCTTCACTTTTTCCCTTAGAACTGCTCTATCTCTTAAATTAAACACCATATTCTCATTCTAAGGCCCCCTCACTGGTCCAAATAAGTAATCTTACAAGTTAGCACTAATAAACCATAAGCACGACTTACTCTTATACTCTCTATGATTACCTTGTCCCCTATTGGTCCATTTTAATTCAGTTCCCTATATTACTCTAGCATGTCCAAAGGTCAGTCAATGGTTTCCTCTCCAGTCTAGCTGGTGAATCTGGGAATTTTGAGGCAATGTTACAACTGTCTCATGTACACGGACAACCCTCACCCCCTCCAAACAGGTTCAAATATATGTGAGAGATGCAACCATATAGCCAAACTGGAGGCTGAGCTCTCTCATCTCAAAACTGGTGTAACCAGTCAGGAGGAGAAGGTAACCTCACACAACACAATTCCAGTATCACATAGTCCCACCACAACAGCGAACCAAACACATAAAAACACAAAAACATACTCGGTGGCTCTAAATAAAAATCTACCTAAGCAACAGGGACCTCCAAAGCAGACATCCAAGCAAACGCTACCCCAAAACAAAACACGTACAACACATAGCACACAAAGTCAGTGTGCCAAGCAGTCACAGCCCTTAAGGCTGAATAACACACCTGATACTCTTTTAATATGTGACTCTATTGTCAGACACACTGACGTCCCGCTCACCAGGCTGAATAAAGAGAAGGTCACAGTGAGCTGCCTGTCGGGCGCTAGGATCCGCCACATAACGCAAGCACTCAGGTCACTGCAAAGCAAATACAAATATGACTCAGTCATTGTACATGCTGGCATGAATGACCTGAGACGTACCTCCCTCGACTACATGAAAAGAGACGTACCAAATGAAACAAAAGTAAACCAAAGAAATATCACAATCCACGAGACCCTTGTCCAGAAGAATACAGCTGCAAAAAGTCCTTAACGCGTTTTTATTATTGTTAGAGACAGAGCGTTTTCACCACAGTATGCTATGGCTTCATCAGAGGAGTAAAACAACCGGGGAAACAACCCCAAAGAAATATTCAAAAATCAGGAAGTGACATCTTAACAATTTCCTGAAGCAAAGTTATTACAACACATTACCATCATTTGTAATTAAAACCGGTGCGGATGCACCCATAACATTAGAAAGATTAATTTATAACGGACTGGCAAGTAAAATTAATATGTGTTCAATCTACTAAAACCAGTAGTACAATGATTAAAAATCAAGAATTAATAAACAAGACAACACTCTCTCGGATTAATGCATGTCAAAGTGTTCAACAGTACATTTTTATACAATGCAGCAAGAAGAATAATTTCTTATAGTATAAACCCAACATAATTTACTGCAATTCATTGCAAATTACATGAATTGCAGAAAAAATATGTATAAAAAATATATGTTATTCGTAAATATATTAATTATTAATAACACAGTGTGCCTATCTTAAGTAACTCCTTAGTTTCAACACAGGGGTGATGTTACAATTAATATTAAGGCCAGGGTGCCTAAAAGCGTCCCATTCTAATTCTCGATTCTCCAATATTAGTGAGAATGGACCACCACTGATTTTCAATGGTACGTGATCTATAGCCATAAAGTGAAAGCTATGACCCGGGTTCAAACCAATATGCTTAGCCAATGCATTATCACTCAATGCATTGGCTAAGCATATTGGTTTGAACCCGGGTCATAGCTTTCACTTTATGGCTATAGATCACGTACCATTGAAAATCAGGGGTGGTCCATTCTCACTAATATTGGAGAATCGAGAATTAGAATGGCAGTTGCGTTTGGACGCTTTTAGGCACCCTGGCCTTAATATTAATTGTAACATCACCCCTGTGTTGAAACTAAGGAGTTACCTAAGG
Organism: Protopterus annectens; assembly: GCF_019279795.1. Taxonomy (NCBI): domain Eukaryota; kingdom Metazoa; phylum Chordata; order Ceratodontiformes; family Protopteridae; genus Protopterus; species Protopterus annectens. The sequence goes on along the minus strand of NC_056726.1, from coordinate 1,998,672,073 downwards.
TAGGCACACTGTGGTAATAATAATTAATATATTTATAAATAACACATACTTTTTATACATATTTTTTTCTGCAATTCTTGTAACTTGTAATGAATTGCAGTAAATTATGTTGGGTTTATACTATAAAAAATACTTTTTGCTTGCTGCATTGCATAAAAATGTACTCTTGAATACTCTGACATGTATTAACCCGAGAGAGTGTTGTCTTGCTTACTAATTACTAATTTTTGATTTTTAATTATTGTATTACTGGTTTTAGCAGATTGAACACATATTAATTTTTTACTTGCCAGTCCGTTTTATAAATTAATCTTTCTAATGTTATGGGTGCATCCGCACCGGTTTTAATTACAAATGATGGTAATGTGTTGTAATAACTTTGCTTCAGGAAATTGTTAAGATGTCACTTCCTGATTTTTGAATATTTCTTTGGGGTTGTTTCCCCGGTTGTTTTACTCCTCTGATGAAGCCATAGCATACTGTGGTGAAAACGCTCTGTCTCTAACAATAATAAAAACGCGTTAAGGACTTTTTGCAGCTGTATTCTTCTGGACAAGGGTCTCGTGGATTGTGATATTACATGAAAAGAGACATAGAGGAGCTTTCTGATCATGTAGCCCAGGCCAGTATGACCCTGACCTTGAGCAGCATCTTACCCTCACATAGAATGATGCCACAGTATAAAGACAAAATGATCGATTTTAACAATTGGCTAAAATTTTGGTGTCATTCAAAGGGGATCCAGTGTCTGTCAGCCTGGGATGACATGCTCGACAAGCCATGTTGCTTCGCTAGGGATGGCTTGCACCTGTCACACCTGGGCTTTCGGATATTGGCAAAGGCTCTTGCCACTCCCATACTGCCTTTTTTAGGCAAGGCTCAAAAGTCAAACCCACCTCCATAGACAGCACAAGGAACAAGAAACTAAGGGTAATGCTGCTAAACGCCAGAAGTCTTAACCTCAAGATGCACGCACTCAAAGCTCTCCTCAGTATGGAGAACATCGATATTTGTGCAGTGACAGAAACCTAGTTCAAGGCTCCAGAGAGCACCACAGCACTACCAGGTTATACCTCATATCATGCTTTTCGGCCCCAAAACCCGGACCGAACCACAAAAGGAGGGTGAGTTTCCATATTTATCAAGGATATCCACACCTCCAGGTTAGTGGCATTGCACGAAGTATCAGAGGCCATCCATGTGCAACTGACAGTGAGCAAGACTGCTTTTCAGTTTATAGCATCCTACAGACCACCCTCTCAAAGTCAGGAATCCCACTCGGCTTTCCTGAAAACATTGGAGAACATGAAGATCTCTCCGAACACCATTATAATGGGTGACTTCAACTACCCAAACATAGACTGGGAGCATTACTCAAGCCCCAGCACCTTAGCCCAAAGGTTCCTGGAATTTATAAACTCAAATGCTATGGAACAACTAGTCACTACTCCCACAAGAGGGGAAAACATACTAGATCTGATCATTACCAACATGGGGACTCTATGCTCCATATCAGAAGTATATCCCTCATTGGTAAGATCAGACCATAAATTAATTTCACTGGATATCCACATCCCAACCCCACCCCCAGCCCAGAAAACCACAGTAAAAACTTCTCAAAAGCGAACTTCACACTTCTCAAAACCGAAGTGGAATCCTTCAAGGCTCCAGGGCCAGTAGAAACTATGACCCAAACTGCAGAATCCTATATAAACGCATTCTACGGACATCTCCAGGAATGCATGGATCATGCTATCCCAAACAAAATCAAGACCTAATCATCCAATGGCAGGCGTCCAGTCTGGTGGACCCCAGCCATAAATAAACTGTACAACAGAAGGAGGAAGCTACTACATGATACAGCAAAATCCCTAAAAGGGAAGGCATCTCTGATCAGTACTAGCAAAAAATTAAGATCCCTCATAAAATCCTCCAAGGCCAGCTTCGAGAGAAAAATTGCACAGGACACTAAAGACAATCATAAGGCTTTTTTCAGTTATGTTAGGAACCTGGGATGCAACTCCCAGACTTGTTCTGAGTTGATTCTAAATGGCAAAAAAATGCACTGAACCCACAGACATCGCCAATATCCTGGCAGACAGGTTCAGTGCAAACTTCTCCACCCCCTCCACCCCCAAAAGAGCAAGTATCTATCCCGGCAGAGTACAGCCTCCCAAACATCTCTGATGCTCAGGTGAAGGCCACCCTCTCCAAAGCAAAAAACACTGCTTCCATGGGACCAGATGGCGTCCCGGGTTGTGTCCTACATGAACTCCAAGAAGAACTAATCCCTCAAGTAAAACTGCTGTACAATCTCAGCCTCACTACAGGATATGTGCCCAAAGAATGGCGTACAGCAACAGTGGTCCCACTCCACAAAGGTGGCGCCTCTACGGACTCTGGAAACTATCGCCCCATAAGCCTGACTAGCCTAGTCTGCAAGGCTATGGAGAGGATCATCATGTAACTCATAAACAAAGACATTGGGGACCTACAGACACTAGATCCTACCCAATTTGGCTTCGTCAAGGGCAGATCCTGCCTTTTGAACCTGGTTGACTTTCGAAACAGTCACCAAGGCCATAGATGAAGGGAAGGTAGTCCACACAGCCTATCTGGACCTCGCAAAGGCATTTGACACAATACCCCACTCGGGCATCATAGATAAGCTATCCAGCCTAAATATAAACCCCTATGTCACAAGATGGGTCGCAAACTGGCTCAAAGACAGAACCCACTGAGTCAGAGTTGCTGGAGCCATGTCAGACTAGAAACCGGTCACAAGTGGCATCCCACAAGGTTCTGTCCTGGGACCTCTCTTGTTCGGTATTTACTTTTCTGAGGTACAGGCCAACGTGGGAGGACTATGGCTCACCAAATTCGCAGATGACTGCAAACTGGGTGCCATAATCAACTCTCCAGCTGACACAAACATCCTTCAAAAAGGTCTCGCAGAGATGGATAACTGGTGCCAGAGCCATGGTCTAAAGCTAAATGCCAAAAAGTGTATAGTCATACCCTTTGGCAAAAACAATGTGCCCACAAATTACCACATAGGTGGTAACCCATTAAGTACAGAGAAAGTAATTAGGGATCTGGGGACCCAAGTTGATAGCAATCTCTCCTTTGACAACCACATTGCCAAAGTGGTTAGAAAGACCTTCTACATAGCCCACCTCATCATGAAAGGATTCACATCTAGATCAAGAGAGGTAATCGTGCCCCTTTATTCATCCCTCATCAGGCCCATCATAGAATACAATGCCCCCTTTGGGATGTACCTTACCCGAAACCTGCAGCAATTAGAAAGACCCCAAAAGTACCTCACCAGGAGGATCAAGGGACTCAAACAGATGCCATATGCTGCTTGGTTAAAAAAACTTCAGCTCTACTCAGCCGAATACCGCCTACTTCGAGGTGATCTATGCCTGACATATAAACTATGTCCAACCCAGAATTAATGGACATGCTCCACCTCAGTAAATCTAAATCCCTTAGAGCCACGCGCTCGAGGGACTTGAACCTCAGCACAGAAATAAATAGAACATGCTGGAGGGACAGATTCATAACCCAGAGGCTCCCTTCGCTCTGGAATAGAATTCCAATTCATGTTAGGCAGAGCACCTCACTGACTCTCTTCAAGAAGAATCTTGATGAGTGGATGGGGGATCGTAGGTTTGTCCCAGGGATTACTTCCGTGTCACTATTAGACAGAGGCACAGTAAACTAAACTTTAGAAAGGGCACAGTATACTCAAATCAAGGGGTGGCATAAGCCAAACACAATCGGGCTAGGCTTATAAATGCCCCAGGGCAGATAGCCTAGTATGAACCTATGAACCTATGTAAGACAAGCATACAAACCATATTAGTATTCACCAATAACAGAATTATTTACAAAATTCCAGTTAGCTGGGCTGGCAGCCTTCACAACCCCCCCCCCCCCCCCAAGAGAACCCAAGCTAGTTTTTCAAATGATCATTGAGAAAAGTTGCTTGAGAGGGTTCAGCCTATCTGAGAATAACTTACCCCATTTCCTGTTTTGAGACCCCATCTGCGCTGGCATTGCTAACCCCACTGTGGTGATGCACTGTCATATCATATGCTTGGCATCCTAGGCTCCACCTTAGTAACTTGGCATTTTGCTGGCTTGCTCAATGTAGCCATGTTAGGGGATTGTGGTCTGTAACTACAGTGAATTTCCTTCCATACAGCTAAGGCTGAAGTTTCTGCAGTGCCCATACTATGCCCAGGTATTCTTTTTCTACAGCTGCAAAGTATTCCTCCCTGTATTGGAGCCTACGACTGAGATGGAAAGAGATATGGAAGAGCTCTTGGATCATGTGCCCCAGGCGGGTATGATCCTAGCCCTGAGTAGCATACTGCCTTCGCCCAGAATGATACCACAGTATAAGGACAAAATGATTGAGTTCAACAATTGGCTAAGCTTCCGGTGTCATTTAAAGGGGATCCAGTATATGTCTGCCTGGGACAACATGAATAACAGACCATGATGCTTTGCCAGAGATGGTTTGCACCTGTCGCCCCTGCGATTCAGGTTAATGGCTAAGGCTCTTGCAACCCCTATAGTGACTTTTTTAGGCAAAGTTCAAAGGACAAAACCACCACCATAACAGGTACAAGTATGCAAAATCTGAAGGTAATGCTACTCAATGCTAGAAGTCAAACCTCAAAATGCACTCTCTCGAGGGACTCCTAAAAATGGAGAACATCGATATCTGTGCAGTAACTGAGACCTGGTTCAAGGCTCCAGAGAGCACCACTGCAATACCAGGCTATAACTCTTACCACACTTTTTGGCCACCAAACCAGGACCGAAACACTAAAGGTGGAGGAGTGTCCATATTCACCAAGGATATTCACAACACCATTCTAGCTGCCCAACACAATGCATCTGAAATTCTCCAGGTGCTTGCTACAGATCCCCCAGCATGTCCCAAGATTCTCACTACACCTTTCTAAACATATTGGAAAATACTAAGATACAACCAAACACCCTAATACTGGGTGATTTCAACTACCCTGCCATTAACTGGGAAAACTACTCATGTACCAACACCTTTGCCCAACGGTTCTTGGAATAAATACATTCCTACGCCCTGGATCAACTAATCCTTAGTCCCACCAGGGGCTCCAATATCCTAGACCTGGTCATTACCAACATGGGAAATTGATGCTCCACCCCTATGGTCACTCCCCTCGTTGGTCAGGTCTGACTATAAGCTAATCACCCTTGACATCCACATCCCACCCCCACCCCCCAGTAAGGAAACCTCTGTAAAAAACTTCTCCAAAGCCAACTTCATGCTACTCAAGTCAGAAGTGACAAACTTCATGACACCCATGTAGATGGGAACTAAATGTTCGACTGCTGAATCCTACACTAAGGCACTGTACGAGCACATCCACTCGTGCATGAATCATGCCATCCCCAATACAACCAAGACGCTCTCCTCCAAAAAAAAAGAAGCCAATCTGGTGGTGCCTTGCCATAAACAAACTTTACAACAAAAGGAAGAAACTATTGGAGAAGAGAGGAAAATCCCAGAATGCAAAAAACTCCCTTACCAGCCTCAGTGAGAAGCTGAGATCCTTCATAAAATCCTCCAAACCTAGTTACAAAAATAAAATTGCCAAAGATTCCAAAGACAACCACAAGGCATTCTATACCTATGTCAAGAATCTAAATGGCAATGCTCAGATCTGCTCTGAGCTACAACAGAGTGGCATTAAATATACTGACCCCAAGGATATTGCCAATATTCTGGCAGATCGATTCAGTGCAAACTTCACCCCCCTCTCACCCATTAAAGGGTCCATCTCAATACCAAAAGATTGCCAAATTCCGGTAATAACAACCACACAGGTAAAACACATACTCTCCAATGCTAAGAATACAGCATCCATGGGACCAGATAACATCCCAGGCTGTGTACTACATGAACTACAAAATGAACTGGCACCTCACCTAAGTGTCATGTTTAGTCATAGCCTCACCTCAGGCTTTGTGCCCACTGAGTGGCACACAGCTACAGTTATCCCACTCCATAAGGTGGGATCCACCTTGGATCCTGGGATCTACCGCCCCATCAGTCTGATGAGCCTGATCTGCAAGGCCATGGAACGTATTATCATGGAACTCATAAACAAAGACATTCAACCTTCAAACACTGGACCACACACAGTTTGGGTTCATGAAGGGGCGGTCTTGTCTCCTGAACCTGATTGACTTCTTCTAATCAGTCTCCAGAGCATGGACAGGGGTAAGGTGGTCCACACAGCCTATCTGGACCTCGCCAAGGTCTTCGACACATCCCCCACTCTGGAATCATAGATAAACTTACTAAGCTGGGCATTAATCCCTACATCACTCAATGGGCTGCCAACTGGCTTACTGACAGAACCCACACTGTAAAAGTAGCCGACTTCAAATCCAGCTCCAGGCAAGTGACAAGTGGAGTACCTCAGGGCTCAGTCCTGGGACCGCTCTTGTTTGGCATCTACTTCCCTGAAGTACAGACCAACACTAAGGGACTCTGGCTAACAAAGTTCGCAGATGACTGCAAACTGGGAGCCATTATTGAATCCCCACTTGATGTGGATATTCTAAAAAAGGGCCTTACAGAAACAGATGCTTGGTGCCAGAGCCATGGGCTCAAGCTCAATGCCAAGAAATATATAATTATCCCCTTTGGGAAAAAACATGAATTACCATATAGTTGGCAGTACACTAAACACTAAAAGTGTGATAAGAGACTTAGGGACACAGGTGGACAGTGGTCTCATCTTCGATAACCACATCTCCACAACAGTCAGGAAATCCTTCTATGTGGCACACCTCATCACGAAGGCCTTTTCATCCACAAAAAAGGAGGTCATTGTCCCACTGTACTCATCCCTCATTAGACCCATTATAGAATACAACGCCCCATTTGGTATGTACCTCTCAAGATATCTGCAACAACTGGAAAGGCAGCAGAAATACCTCACTAAAAGAATTACAGGCCTAAAGCAGATGCCCTGTGCTGACTGTCAAAAAACTCCACCTATACTCTGTTGCATATCGTCTACTCAGAGGTGATTTTTGCTTAACATACAAGGCCATGTCAAACCCAGAGCTGTTGAACATGCTACACTTAAAGAAATCTCAATCCCTCAGAGACAAATGCTTCATGGATCTAAGCCTTGTCAGCACAATGAACAAAACATGCTGGAGGGATAGGTTCCTGACCCAGAGATTCCCCAGACTCCGGAATAGACTGCCCATACATGTCAAACTAAGCACCTCTTTGGCCCTCTTCAAAAGGAACCTTGATGATTGGATGGGAGATAGGAAATTCACCCTGGGATCACATCAGTTGCCCTGCTAGACAGGGGTCCAGGAGTAGTAAATAGTGTGGGAAGAAATAGCCAGGGAATTGTTGTGGCTAGGCTTGTATAGGCCCTAGGGCTGATAGCCTATTACCAACCTATGAACCTGTGAACCTATGAGATAAACCACTTGGTGCTCTTCTCCCTCTGAAGAAATCTGGCTAACTACAGCCTCCAACCCATGGTTTGAAGCATCCACCTGCACAACAAATTCATTGCTGTAATCTCAACTGGCTAACACAGGAGGTCCTCCCAAAACTCCTTTAAGCTTCTGGAATTCCTGCTCTCATGCTGGGCTCTACACTACCTTATCTTGTCTGTTTTTCCTTGTCAGGTCTGTGAGGGGAGCAGCTATGGTAATATAACTGGGGACAAACTTTATGTAGTACCCTGCTGTCCCTAAAAATGCCCTCACCTATTTTTTGGTCATGCCTGAAAGGCTCCCACTTTGGCAGGTTCTGGCCTGATCTTACCACTCCCTACTCTATGTCCTAGGTAGGAGACCTCTGCCATACCCAAATGACTTTTGCTGGGCTTAATGGTCAACCCTGCACTCTTTAGTCTGCCCAACACTTCCCTGATATGCTGAAGGTGCCCTTGCCAGGAATGGCTGTAGATGGCAATATCATCTAGGTAAGCAATGGCAAAATCTCCTACTCCTGCTAGGATATGATCTACCAGCCTCTGAAAAGTCACTGGGATATTTTTCATCCCAAGGGGAATCTTTGTGAACTCATACAAGCCAAACGGCGTCACAAAGGCTGACCTCTAGCACTGGGAGTCATGAGCACCTGCAAGTAACCCTTGGTAAGATCATTGGCGGTAGGATACTTAGCCCCACCCAACTGCTCTAGGGCTTCATCTGTCCTAGGCATGAGGTAAGCATCTGACTCTGTGTGACTATTTAATTTCCTGTAGTCTGCACAGAACCTGGTGCTGCCATCCTTCTTTGGTACCAGCACCACTGGGGAGGCCCAGGGACTGCTGGACTACTGAATTACTTATAATTACACTTCTTGAATCTCCTCCCTCAGAGTCTGCTTGACTCTCTTAGGCACCCTATAAGGGGCCTGCCTAATCAGCCTTTGAGGTCCTGTATCCACATAGTGCTGTACCAGATGGGTGCACCCTGGTTTCTCAGGGAACATGTCCCCAAACTCCTGTAACACTGCTCAGATTTCTCGAACCTGGGTAGGAGATAGCTGCTGTGACATTGCTACCCCTTCCACTGAGGTGTCAGTCCGAGCCTCACTGAGATCTGTCACCAAATGTCCCTCAGACTCCACCTGCAATCCACTGCAAATATTCAGCACAAGGGCCTCCCTATCATAGTAAGCTTTCATCATGTTAACATGGTACAATTTGTGCTCCTGCCTCCTGCCTATCAGTTCTACCATGTAGTTAACATCACTGACCTTCCTTACCACCTTGTTGGGTCCCTCCCAGGCTGCCTGCAGCTTGTTGTGTCTGACAGAAATGAGAACCATTACCTGCTGCCCTGCAGCATACTCTCTAGCTTGAGCATTCCTGTCATACCAGACCTTTTTCTCCTGTTGAGCTTCTGCAAGGTTCTCCTGGGCCAAGCCCATGAGTTCCCTAAGCCTTGTCCTGAGTTTTAGGACATATGCCACAACAGACTCCTTGTGGGATTCACACTCACCCTACCATTCATCCCAAATTAAATCTAGAGGCCCCCTCACCCTATACCCATACAACAACTCAAAGGGTGAAAAGCCTGTGGATTCCTGGGGAACCTCTCTGTAAGCAAACAACAGATGGGGCAAATATTTGTCCAGTCCCTCTTAAACCAGTCTGAAAATGCCCATTGCATGGTCTTGAGTGTACAGTTTAACCTCTCAACAAGACCATTAGTCTAGGGATAGTAGGTGGAGGTCTTTAGGTGCTTCACCCCACAGTACTTCCACAGACAAGCCAGCAGGTCTGACATGAAATTGACACCTCTGTCAGTCAGTATTTCTTTTGGGAAACCTACCCTGCTGAAAATCTCTAACAAAGCATCTGCTATCTTTTCTGCCTCAATGGAGGACAGAGCCACTTCTTCAGGGTATCTGGTAGCATAATCTACTAACACTAGGATATACCTTTTCACTGTGGAACTTGGGGTACCCAGAGGCCCCACAATATCCATAGCTACCCCCGGAAATGGCTCCTCAATCACAGGCAAGGGTGTCAAAGGAGCTTTTACCTTGTCTCCTGCCTTTCCTACCTTTTGACACTGCTCACAGGTCCAGCAGTACCCTGTTACATCTCTGGATATCTCAAGCCAATAAAGGTTCTGCATAATATATCACTTGGTACATTTTATGCCCATATGACCTGCAAAGGGTATATCATGGGCTATGTCTAGAAGTGCGAGACAATATGCTCTGAGCGCTACCAACTGCTGTATTCTGTCACCCTCTAGCCCTCCCTCAGGGGTCTACTCTCTATACAGTAATCATTTATCCCAGTATACAGATTCCACCTTCCCTTGAGACACAGGTGCCTCACTAGCTACCTCCCGCAGGCCTTGTAATGTAACCCTTCTCAGCCCCCCTTCCACAAGAAGTCTGTTATCCTCTGACAGCGGTGCCTCCCTGTCAGCTGGGGTACTACTACTCACCTCTACCCTTGCAGTCACTCTGTCTAAGGGAACATCAGTACCCACAAGCAGCTGTGGCTCACCTTACGTCTCACTACTACAGGGTAGCTCCCTCCCTGAAGTAACCACCTCACCAGTCCTCGTTGCAAGTGTGCAGCCTGTCTTGGTCTGCCCCAGGCTACCAGACCCACATGTTTGTCTCCAAGCCTGACTGTGTGTAACTGCATGAACACATGGTACTGCATTATCAAAATCATTCCCTATCAGCTCATCTGCATGGCGGTAGGTTGGTACCCCTGTTGTCCCAAGACAACCTACTGTTGGCATTTTGTCATTCCCACTTACTGGCTGTCCCACCTTTTATTCCCCATCTTGATTCTGTGGACATCTATATGTCACATGGCCCCACTGGTTGCATTTAAGACATTTAACCCTAGGTCCTGGATGTGTACCTGGACTAGTGGCTTCCCCTGCTACTGGTAGATTATGTTGGGGCAGTCTGAGCTGCCCACCATGGGTTCCCTTAGACCCATGAATAGCACTGGGTGTCCCTTTCCTGTTCAGGGATGCCCTTCTTGGTAGGTATAGGTCTCCCTTCTTCCCCAACTCATCTACAGTAAGGCACTGTCTGTCAGCTAAACAGATTCTCATGTCCTGAGGCAAAGTGCTAAGGGCTTGTCCCCCACCAAAAGTTCTGTCAGCCCTTCAGAAGTGGTGACCTGACATCCACTTACCCACCTATGAAAATAAATGCTTAGTTCAGCAATATATTCACACACACACTTTCATCTGCCTTGCGTCTATACTCACAAAACTTTTTCCTATGAGCTTCAGGTGTTAACTTAAAAAATTCTAGCAAATAATTCTTTACAACATTATAATTTAAGCAGTCATTATCAAACAGTTTGGAAAGAACAGTTACAGCTTTACCATGGAGTAAGGAGGTCAGGAACTGTAACCAGAGCCCTTGGTCAACATCATACTGTTTACATACCCTTTCAAACATATGAATGAAACTATCAAAATTATCCCCCTCCATAAATTGTGGAAAAAATTTACTGGCCATTGTTGCTTCTGGGGTTCAGTTATTCCCTTCCCCATTACCTCCATAAATCTGGCGAAGTGTCAGCATCTCCTTTCCATGTTGCCTCTGCCTGTCCTTCTCCTCAGCCTTCAGACATAGCAGCTTCTCATTTTCCTCAGTCTCTAGATGCCTCAGTCTATCTGCTGCCTCTATTTCCAAATGCTTGGCCTTTAACTCAAGTCTCTTTAACTCCAGACAGATATTTCCTCTGTGGAAAGGTTGAGCTGTCCATTCTCTGAGAGTTTTACATCCCCACAGCCAATCTGACCATCCTCCTGGTTGCTATTCTCTGATACAGCTGTGACTAAGTTGCAATCATGTCTGCCTTAGTCAGGTTGGCATGCACCAGTCCTTTAGCCTGGCACATCTCAGCCAACTGGCTCCTTGTCAGCTTGCCATACTCCTCTGCTGACATTTTTCCTTGTATTTGTCACTATCTTGCAGTCTTTTAAACTTTTACCATTATTTTCTGTATTTTTCTTTTATACTAATCTACCTACTTGTCCAATCTTTATAAAATTATGTCATTTCTGTATGATCTTGCCATAATTGTTGTATTATATCCTTTATGTCCTTATTCAGTTGTGATTCATGAATTCGTTTTATTCCTCAACCTATTTTTATGGAATTTATTTTCTCTTGAATCTCTATCCATATGGCTAAAATGATCTGACAGCCCTATAATTTTGCATCCTTGATGTAGTATGCTTAAGCTAATTTATAAAATAATCAGTTTTGGTTCTTAAAATTAGTTATTTTATATGTCCAGTTCTTACTTTCCTCAGAATGCATCTTATTATTTTAATTATGTCTGAGATAACTTTAACAGTTACTCCTTCTTTTCATCTATTTCTTAAATAACAGTTAAAGCCTCCCATTACTAATATTTGCATGTTCATGCTTATGTAATCCAATATTTTCCAAAACATGATTTCTCTTTACTTCTGCAAAGTATACTTATAAAGCATGATTATTCTATAAATAAAAGGTGGAGGAGTATCCATATACACCAAGGATATTCACTCCACCAGGCTAGTTGCCCAACACAATGCGTCTGAAATTCTCCAGGTGCAACTAACACTAGGTAACACTGCAATCCAAACTGTAGCTTGCTACAGATCCCCGACCATGCCCCAAGATTCTCATTACACCTTTCTAAACATACTGGAAAATATTAAGATCAAACACCCTAATATTGGGTGATTTCAACTACCCTGCCATTAACTGGGAAAACTACTCGTGTACCAACACCTTTGCCCAATGGTTCTTGGAATTCATAAATTCCAATGCCCTGGATCAACTAATCCATAGTCCCACTAGGGGCTCCAATATCCCAGACCCGGTCATTACCAACATGGGAAATCGATGCTCCACACCTATGGTCACCTCCTTGTTGGTCAGGTCAGACCATAAGCTAATCACCCTTAACATCCACATCCCACCCCCCCCAGTAAGGAAACTTCCATAAAAAAACTTTTCCAAAGCCAATTTCATGCTACTCAAGTCAGAAGTGACAAACTTCATGACACCCATGCAGACGGGAACTGAAAGTTCGACTGCTGAGTTCTACACTAAGGCACTGTACGAGCACATCCACTCATGCATGAATCGTGCCATCGCAAATAGAACCAAGATGGTCTCCTCCAAAAAAAGAAAGCCAATCTGGAGGTCCCCTGTCATAAACAAACTTTCCTCTTTTCTGCATCAGTTTCTTCCTGTTGTTGTAAAGTCCCAGGTTGCAAAAAACTCCCTTACCAGCCTCAGTAAGAAACTGAGATCCCTCATAAAATCCTCCAAAGCTAGTTACGAAAATAAAATTGCCAAACATTCAAAAGACAACCACAAGGTATTCTATAACTATGTCAAGAATCTAAATGGCAATGCTCAGATCTGCTCTGAGCTACAACAGAACGGCATTAAATATACTGATCCCAAGGATATTGCCAATATCCTAGCAGATCGATTCAGTGCCAACTTCACCCCCCCTCTCACCCCCTAAATGGCCCATCTCAATACCGGAAGATTGCCAAACTCCGGTAATAATGGCCACACAGGTAAAAAATGCACTCTCCAAAGCTAAGAATGCAGCATCCATGGGACCAGATGACATCCCGGGCTGTATACTACATGAACTACAAAATGAACTGGCACCTCACCTAAGTGTCATGTTTAATCATACCCTCACCTCAGGCTTCATGCCCACTGAGTGGCGCACAGCTACAGTTATCCCACTCCACAAGGGGGAATCCACCTAGGATCCTGGGAACTAAGGCCAAGGAACGTATTATCATGGAACTTATAAACAAAGACATTGGCAACCTTCAAACATTGGACCCCACCCAGTTTGGGTTCGTGAAGGCTGATCTTGTCTCCTGAACCTGACTGACTTCTTCTAATCAGTCTCCAGAGCCGTGGATGAGGATAAGGCAGTCCACATAGCCTATCTGGAGGTCATTGTCCCACTGTACTCATTTCTCATTAGACCCATTATAGAATACAACGTCCCATTTGGTATGCACCTCTCAAGACATCTGCAACAACTGGAAAGGCCGCAGAAATACCTCACTAAAAGAATCACAGGCCTAAAGCAGATGCCCTATGCTGACCGCCTTAAAAAAACTCCAGCTATACTCTGTCACATATCGTCTACTCAGAGGTGGTCTCTGCTTAACATACAAGGCCATGTCAAACCCAGAGCTGTTGGACATGCTACACTTAAAGAAATCCCAATCCCTTAGAGTCATATGCTCCAGGGATCTAAACCTTGTCATCACAATAAACAAAACATGCTGGAGGGATAGGTTCCTGACCCAGAGACTCCCCAGATTCCGGAATAGATTGCCCATACATGTCAAGCAGAGCACCTCTTTGGCCCTTTTCAAAAGGAACCTTGATGATTGGATGGGAGAAAGGAAATTCACGCCGGGGATCACATCAGTCGCCCTGCTAGACAGGGGTCCAGGGAAGTAAACAGTGTGGGAAGAAATAGCCAGGGAATTGTTGTGGCTAGGCTTGCATAGGCCCTAGGGCCAATTGCCTAGTACCAACCTATGAACCTATGAATCTAAATTTGGTTCTTGTATTTTATGTCAAGTAGTACTATTCTTCCAATCATCACTATTGTATAATCCAAAATTTCTATGCATTCTTTACATAAGATAACTATACCTGAACAATTTTCACTACTTAGGGTCCATTATTGCTTTACCTTCCCATAAACCATTGATTTGTATTCTTTCTTCCTCTGTGGTTATTCTAATGTCTGTTAGCGCTACAATATCCATATCTAACACTTTACACCAGTCTAACACTCCTAGCCTGTGCTGAGTATTCTTTATGCTATTAACATTTATGACCAAAATTCTCAATGTAAAGAAGGGTTTTTGTTTTTATCTTTTCCCTTTTTTTTTTGCTTTCTACTATGGCTACATTTTTAAATTTATGCTTTCTATCTTTTATTCTTTTACCTATAGAGTTTCTTTTACTTCTTGCTTTTACCCATTTCTTCTCTCCTTCATCACTAAAATCACTAAGTTCTTCCTTGTCTTCTTCTTTTCCTCTTATTTCATTCATGCTCTCTCTCACACCCATTCTTGCATCTTTTTCATCCATTTTTTTCATTTTGTGTTCTTCTATAGTATCTAATATAACCCTTTTCTTTTCCTGGTCCTGTTCTAATGTTATTTCTTGTGTTTGATTTTTTTAAAATTGTACAAGCCATCGAAGAATGACCTATAATTTTCCATTTTATACATTTTTGTTCATATTTCTTTGCTTCATGACCAACTTTGATACATTTAAAACATTTCTTTTTACCACAGTTATTAATTAAGTGATCATCTTTACCATATAAAAACATTTCTTTGGTTGTCCCCAATATTTTACCATCCCTTTATTTCCTTCCACATTAATAATATTGGGTGGATGCACAATTTTCTCATTTTGCATTTTCAAAATTACACCACATTCCCACCCTCCAGTCCATAAATCCATGTTATCATATATTTTTGTAACATGCATAACATCTCTACATACAATGTTTAAATGGTCCTTTAATTTATTTCTTCAATTCCTGTACAAAACTGGATAAACACTTTTTTCTTGACTTCTCTATTGAATGTCTGAATTACATACAAATTTCAAGGGTTAATGTCTTTTTTCTTGTCATATTGTTCTAGTAATTTTTCCATGTATTGTGCCTCCTCAAAAAAGATGTCACTAAACATCTCTTTATTAATAAAAATAAAAGATCTTACCTCTCTGGGTTTTATACCCAATGCTGTTACGATGCAGTCCCATATCTCATACCCTGCTTTGTTGCTTATTCTCAATTGATACTTTTTTTTTACTTCTGCCTTTTTCAATTCTTTCATTTCACCCTTCTTTACTGTCTGTGCATACAGTTTATTTTCTTTTTTCTTCTCTTCTTTTTGTTTATTTTCCTGGATTCTGTCTATTATCTCCCCCACAATGCTGCTTTTTCACTCTCTGATTCACTTTAATCTATTAGTTCTTTTAAATAAACATAGGCTCATAGGAGGTTACTAGGCTAATGACCCTAGGACCCTTACATGCCTAGCCAAGTTTTATCCTTATTTCCATGATCAGCACTTATCACCCCTGTCTAAGAGGGACATAGGTGGAACCCCTGGTGTGAATGTATGGTTACCCATCCAATCGCCCAGACTGTGCTTGAAGAGGACCAATGAGATGCTCTGCTTGACATGAAGTGGGAGAGTGTTCCAAAAGTATGGTAACCTCTGGGAGACAAATCTGTCTCTCCAACAGGTACTATTATTGTCACATAACCCGTGTACCATTTGTCTTACGGATATGCAACCTTTCCAATAAAGCAGGGTCAAAGATTGCCTTATATGTAAGGCAGAGATCACCTCTGAAACAGAATAAAGTGACAGTGAGTTCATACAATCCTCGTAGGACAGATGCTGAAGATGTTGAAATTTCCTTGTAAGGAACCTTTGTGGTCTCTCCAATTGCTGTAGGTGCTTGGAAAGGTACATACCAAAAGGGGCATTGTACTTAATTATTGGTCTGATGAGGGAAGAGTACAGGGAGGTTATAACTTCCTTTTTCTTCTGGAGGCAATGTCCCTACTTATGAGATGAGCAATATAGAATGCCCCTCTCACCACTGTGGAGACATGGTGATCATAGGTAAGGTTACTGTCAACCTGTGTGCCCTGGTCTCTCATCACTGAGTGGGTTCCTAGGGTGGTGTTATTAATGTGGTAGTTAGCAGGAACATCGCTCTTACTGAAACAGATGATAATAATACATATTTTTTGCACTGAGTTTAAGGCAATAACTTTTGTATCAATCATTTGTTTGTGTGAGACCCTCTTGTAGGATGTTGACATCGTTTGGAGATTCTATGACCACTCCCAGTTTGCAGTCATCAGCAAACTTTGTCAGCCACAGACCTTTAATTTTAGCTTGCACTTCAGATAAATAGATTCCAAACAGTAGAGGTCCCAAGACTGATCCCTGTGAAACACTCCTGGTTACAGATCTGCTGTTGGAAGTGGATTTCCCTATTTTGACTATATGGTTCCTATCAGTGAGCCACTTAGTGATCCATCTAATGATATACATGTTGATATCTAGCTGGGTGAGTTTGTCAATTATGCTTGAGTGGGGGATAGTGTCAAAAGTCTAGGTAGGCTGTATGCACAGATTTTTCCCTCAAGAGCCTTGGTAGCTGTCTCAAAGTAGTCTACCAGGTTTAATTGGCATGCTCTCCCTTTGACAAATCCAAACTGAATAGGGTCAAGTGCTTGTAGATTACCAATATCTTTGTTGACAAGATCTCTCCCTTTTCAATTTCTCTAAATCTTTCCTGTCCATAAAACTAAAGGAACTAAAAACATTTTTACTGCCTGCATCTGCATATCCACAGACAAGAACTTCCAGTTTCTCAGTTTTGATATTATCTTTTGTTTAGTCTCTTCTCACATATTCTTAGCTGCCATAACAGAATATGTTTTAATCCATACCCCTAAATACTTCATTTTATCATGTCCCCATAAACATGGGTATTTCTGAACCAAGTCGCGCTGGTAAAGAGTTAATAGCTATAGCCTTTGTCTTATCTTCATTAATTGAATTTATATCCTGAAAGAAAAATCAAAAATGTCTCAGAATGTGCCACAACACTGAGACATCTTTTTTGGTTATAACTGATACAAAATAATATTATCTGCAAATAAAGTCATCTTTTCTTGGACCCCATACCAATTATATAATTGAATTTATGAGTCCTTTGTTTTCTTTGCTTATAGTTCTAAATGTAATGCAAATAACAAAGGGGAAAGAGGAAACCCCTGCCTGGTTCCTCTCTTCAAACACAACTTATCAGAGAGGAATCCTTTTATTTTGATTTTTGCTTCAGATCCCTCATATATCCTTCTAATTAACCTTATTATTGTAGGAGAAAATGCAAATGCGTCTATTGCCCTACTCATAAAATCCCAACTTACTCTGTTGAATGCTTTCTCTGGTTCAAGACCAATCAATAACAGTGGTAATTTCTTACATTCTGCTATCTTCTAGATCTGTTGTTTACCTCCACTCCACAAAACAACTCTTGTTGCTTCCACTCCACAAAACCACACTGGTTTATGTCTGTCAATTTTGGTATCACCTTTGCCATTCTTTTAGCCATTGTGGACATAAACACTATAATCACAATTTAATATTGAAATCAGCCTACATGAATCTAGATCAGATAGGTATTTGCCATCTTTAGGTATTGCAGCCATCACAGCATTTTTCTAGGATGCTGATGCCTCCCCACCTTTTAAAATGCTGTTAAACAAATCCTTCTAGATCTTAATCACTTTCTTGTTTCCCAGCTTCCAAACTTCCACCAGAATACCATCTGTTCCTGGAGACGTTCCTGTAAATTGGTTATACATCACTGTTTTTATCTCCTATCCAATCTTAACTGTTAGTTGTTGACCTCATCTACCTCTAACTATGGCATATTAAAGTCTTCCATAAATATTGCCATTTACACTTTTTCTTGATTTCCCAACTTTTCTGCTTTATAAAATTTCAGAAATATCTCTGGTTATTTTTCTTGTTATAGGCTTCCTATGTTTGACAACACCAACCCTTGTATGCTTTCTGTTGCCTAAGTTATTGTGCCAATTTTTTGTGGTCTGGGATTATTATCAAAAACAGTCACTTAACAGCAATCTTTTTAAACTCATGCAAATTATCCAGGTACTCCCTTAGTTTCTTTTTAGTACTCTGTAATTGTGTTTCTTCTTGTTCTGTGAGATCCACCTTATTTTGTCATACTTTGACTTTAGTCAGCCCCAGAAAATAATTCTTATTACTTGAAAGAGAAACAGAAAACACAAGGTAGCAAGTAGCTAATAATGATATGAAGATTTATTGAGATCCAAACCCGAAAACTCAATTAAAATCCATAAAAAAAGCTGGAAAACATAAGCACTTTCATCCTGCTTACCCCCAGGATTTCATCAGATAATTAAAATAAGTAATACACAGTTTAAATAATTCTCAATAAGTCATGTGAAGGGCAATTCATTTTCTTAAAGTAATCTAAACTTCAGTGCAAGAAAAATTCCATATACATAAAAACATTCCTTTCACGTCATATTAAAATATAAAAAATATATAATAAATAGTAAAAATATATACTAAAAAGATCATAAACAGTTCTTATCTGGGTAAGTCAAACACATAATAACGGCAAGCTGATTGTTAACAATGTGCCAAATGTTAAAAACTGTCTTAATTCTGGTTTTAATTTTGTTGTATGCTCTCCCTGTGTTTCAAATTCAACAACTGGCAATAATTCATTAAATGACACGTTGGAGGAGTTGGATTACAAATGTTTTAAAATTAAAAAAAAATACAATTAGAAAATTCATATTTACTTGAGTGCATTAAGTTAAACTTCGTCCCGAATGGGTTACGTAATTGGAGGTACTCTACAGTCTTAGAAGAAGACTCTCTCCTCTTCACAAGAAATTGCTGACTTTTTCAACAGACAGGGTCTATAATACATGGAATGCCTGGCAAAACATAACACCAGGTTAACTGATGGGCTTGTGGCTGAAACTATTCTGTTGGGCAACATAATTTCTAGCGATTTGAACTACCATAAGCACAAAGCCAATTAAGTAAAGATTTTTTTTCCAAAATTGATAACCAGTTATCTAAAATGAAGGATAAAAAAGTAAAGAAATTTGACAGGGACCATAAAGACTATTTGAATGGGGTAGCATACCCTGATCCACCTCCATCCCAGGTCTGGGGTGACAAGAGGTTTGGTTCAACAGGGTGAATATGAACAAAATCAGACTGATAGGGCTAACAATTATGGTCAGAAAAACTGAGGCCAACTACAAAGACCATCTCATTGTCATCACGAGGATCCTTTGGGGACAAAAGACCCAGAAAGGCCATTCACTAAAAATCCATCAGATTTTCCACCCACTCCAGAGGTCCAAGAGACTGAAAGAAAAGAACTGGAAGGGCCAATGGGGAGAAGTAGATGGACAGGTTCCCCCGAGGAGAAACCACTGGGGACAGATGAACCATTTATGACCCTTGTCAAGGAATCCAACTTATTGGAGTTGAACCATGTTGCAGAACATGAGGAAGGGTTTGAGTCTTCAGACATTTACCACCCTACAATTGTCACTAATGATGGAGGTGATTTTTAACATCTACAACTTTTCAACTTTTTCCATTGACAACTTCTCTTTCTTTCAGCTGCTCCCATTAGGGGTCACCACAGAGGATCATCTGTTTTCATTTCTTGCTGTCTTCTGCATCTTGCCCTGTCACACCAACCACCTGCATGTCCTCTCTTACCACATCCATACACGTTATTTTAGGCCTTAATCTTTTCCTCTTACCTTGCAGCTCCATCCTTAGCATCTTTCTCCCAATATATCCAGCATCCTTCCTCAGCACATATCCAAACCAAAGCAATCTTGACTCTCTAGATTTGTCTCCAAACTGTCCAACCTGAGCTGACCCCCTAATATTCTCATTTCTAATCCTGTCTATCCTCGTCATACCCAACACAAATTTTAACATCTTTAACTCTGCCACCTCCAGCTCTGACTCCTGTCTTTTCTTCAATGCCACTGTCTCCTATCCATATAGCATAGCTGGTCTCACTACCATATTTTACTCTTACTGGTACCAATCTGTGACAAATCACTCCTGACACTCTTCTCCACCCACTCCACCCTACCTGCACTGTATTCTTCACCTCTCTTCTGCACTCACCATTACTCTAAACTGTTGATCCCAAGTATTTAAACTCACCCACCTTTACCAACTCTACTCCCTGCATCCTCACCATTCCTCTGTCCTCCCTCTCATTCACACACATATATTTTGTCTTAGTGCTGCTGGCCTTCATTCCTCTCCTCTCTAGAGCATATCTGTGCCTCTCTAGGGTCTCCTCTACCTGTTCCCTACTCTCACTACAAATCACAATGTCATCCACAAACATCATAGTCCATGGGGACTCCTGTCTGATCTCATCTGTCGACCTGTTCTTCACCATTGCAAATAAGAAAGGTCTGAGAGCTGATCCTTAATGTAATCCCACCTCTATATTGAAGGTATCCGTCACTCCTACTGCAGACCTCACCAATGTCACACTGCCCTTGTACATATCCTGTACCACTCTTACATACTTCTCTACCACTCCCGACTTCCCCATACAATACCACAACTTCTATGTAGGCATCCTGTCATATACTTTCTCTAAGTCCACTAAGACACAATGCATCTTCTTCTAACTTTCTTTATACTTTGCCATCAATACCCTCAGAGCAAACATTCCATTTGTAGTGCTCTTTCATGGCATGAAACCATACTGATGCTCACTAATCATCACCTCCCTTCTTAACCCACCTTCCACTACTCTTTCCTATAACTTCATGCTGTGGCTGATCAGTTTTATCCCTCTGTAATTACTACAGCTCTGCACATCACCCTTATTCTTAAAAATTGGTACCAATATACTTCTACACTCCTCAGGCATCCACTCACTTTCCAATATTCTGTTAAACAATCTGGTTAAAACCCCCACTGCCCTGTTTCCTAAACACCTTCATACTTCTACAGGTACATCATCTGGTTCAACAGATTTTCTATTCTTCATCCTCTTCATAGCTGTCCTTACATCCTCCTTGTTAATCTGTTGCACTGACTGAATCACTATTCCCACATCATCCAACCTTCTCTCTCTCTCTCTCTCTCTCTCTCTCAGTCTTTTCATTCATCAGCCCCTCAAAGTACTCTTTCCATCTACTCAACACACTCTCCTCGCTTGTGAGTACATTTCCCTCATTATCCTCTATCACCCTATCCTGTTGCACATCTTTCCCAGCTTGGTCCCTCTCTCTAGGCAATCAATACAAGTCTTTTTTTCCCTCTTTAGTGTCCAATCTTTCATACAACTTGCCATAAACCTTATCCTTAGCTTTTGCCACCTCTCTCTTCACCATACCCATCATCTCCTTGTACTCCTGTCTACTTTCTTCATCTCTCTGACAATCCCACTTCTTCTTTGCCAACCTCTTTCTCTGTGTATTCTCTTGTAAAAACTCATCTTCCGGCTCCATAATTGACAGGATACTCACAAACTCCCCTCACCACTACCACAACCCCACTACACTACCAGACCAACTTAACAACTACCTCCCCACCTCGGACCTTAGATACACCATCCAACCCCCCCCCCCAAATCCCACCTTTATAGAGATGCCGAAAATACTCTAATTTTAATGTAGTCCAATTAAACTCTATTCTATCTACCACTGACTGGTCCATCCTTGAATAAATCCCTCTCAGTGATGCAGTTACTAGGTTCAATAGCATCTTCCTGAATACCCTGAACTCCCTTGCTCCCTCTAGGAAGGTTAGAATAAAACCCAGTTATGCTCCTTGGCTCTCAAAAGAAACTAAGTCCCTTATGCTAAAAAGAGATAGAGCTTGAAAAGCCTGGATCCAAACAAAGGAATTACCTCACATAATTATAGACACCTCAGAAATCGTACAAAGAAACAAGCCAATAATGACAAAAAGGCCTTTTATAACTCTGCCCAATTCAATAATAAATCCAACCCTTGCAAGTTCTGGTATACTGTTAACAAAATTCTCTCTCCAGGCTGCCCCTCAACTCCTTGCCCCTACCCAAATACATCTCCTCTGGAAACTGCTACTCTTCTCAATGAACACTTTATTGAAACCATTCAAACATTCATACCTTCCAAGTATAATGCAACTTCTCTGCCTACCACTCCGAATCCTTCTAACAAACAACTATTCTCTTTATATCTTATTCCTACTTCCTACGTCAGATCTCTTCTTCAAAAACTCAAACCCTGCTCTCCCTCCACTGATAATCTACCTCCTACCTTCCTCAAACTTGCTGCTGACTCCATTGCTTATCCAGTATCTATACTAATCAATAGATCTTTTCAGGAATCCACCATCCCTACCCTCTGGAAATCCTTTCTCACTATTCCCATGCACAAAGGTGGAAAGTCTACAGAACCATCTAACTACCGACCTATAGCTATTCTATCTCCCCTCTCTAAGATTCTTGAAAAATGTATCCACTCACAACTGCTCAACTACCTCCTCCAGCATAACCTCCTTACTCCCACTCAGCATGGTTTCCTCCCAACCACAGCACAACTACTGCCCTCTTAACCTTTACACATACCATTGCTGAGGCCCTAGGCAATAACAAATTCATATCATGTCTCTTCCTTGACCTTTCCAAAGACTTTGATATAGTCTGTCATCCCCTACTGCTGTCTAAACGTGTAGATCTCAATACATCTTCATCCTCCCTTGCCTGGTTCTCCAGTTACTTATCCTGCAGGCAGCAATTGGTTAAATGTCTCTCTTCCACTTCTCCATTCATACCTGTCCCAACTGGGGTACCACAAGGTTCCATCCTGGGTCACCTCCTATTTAATGTCTTTACCAATGATCTCTATACTTTTTGTAAACAATTCTCCCTCATCTAATATGCAGATGATTCGACTCTCATCTCCATCTCAGACAATATCTCCAATCTCCACACTCTTACTCAACAGGCCTTCCTATCCACTAAACAGAGGTTGTCCAGGAATCTATTCATTCTCAACCCTAAAAAGACCAAACTTATTATTTTCCCCCAATCTCTCTCTTACCTCAAATCCACCTTTACTATTACTTCTTCTAATAACACTGTTATCCCTGAAGCTCACACTAAACTCTTTGGGCTCATCATAGATGATGAACTCAAATTCAACGTGCACATCCTCCAAAGTATAAAAAAGACTCACCAGAAACTTGGTTTACTGTATCGCAACAAAATATTTCTAACTACAAATGCCAGACTCTCCCTTGCACAAGTTCTTCTCCTCCCCTCCCTTCTATATGCTGCCCCAGTACTCACCAACATCCAAACTACTACTTTAAACAAACTCCAACAAATTTACCACAAGATAGCTAAATGTATCATACACTCTTCATACAATACACATCACTGCCTTGCCCTAAATACCCTCCACTGGTTAGAATCCCCCCATCTTCTACTGCTGTCAAAACTTCAAATGTTACACTTCATTCTTTACAAACCTTCATCCTGCCCTGCTCTTTCTTCCTTCATCTCTATCTACACTCTTCATCAGCCTCTCCACACCTTTAATCAGCAACTACTACAAATCTACCAACCCCCAAAAAATAGCTGGCAAACTCCTATATAAACAGTTCATCGCCCAAGCCTGGAACAAAGTCCCAAGAGACATTTGTTCCATCATTCACCTATCCCACTTTAAAGAAAAGCTCAAACTTCTTCTACTCATCTTCAAAATATGTCCTTGTAAAGCCCCTACGTAAGCTCCTCACAACCCTACTATATGCCTTTTCAGTCCCTCCACATACGGCTAAGTACTCCACTATTGTGGATACTTATTAAACTCTACAATCAATACTGTTAGACTTAGCTCTTTTTGTAAATATGTAAATATATTTTTTATTCTGTAAAAATATTGATATGTATATATCATGTGTTTGCATTTCTGCTTTGTCTCTCTAACGTTCTTGTATAACTGATTTTGACCATATTTTTTACTCAAATGTTTTATTCTCTGTAAACTGTTTGTGGGTTTTTTTTGGCGCGTTTCTCCTCAGGTCATGACTGAAAATGGGCCATAAGCCCAGCTGGACCAACCCGGTTAACAAATGATAATAAATAAATAATTGTACTTCCTCATTCCACCACCAGGTCACCTTGTCCTCCTTTCTCTGACCAGATGTCGCACCAAGCACCTTTCTAGCTGTTTTCCTTACCACCTCTGCTGTGGCTGGCCAGCTATCTGCTTGGTCTTCACTGCCACCCAGTGCCTGTCTTAATTCTTCCCTGAACTCCACCTTACAGTTATCCTTTTTAAACGTCCACCATTTGATCCTTGGAACTGCTCTCACTCTCCTCCTCTTCTTCTGGATCACCAACGTCATCCTAAAGACCACCATCCTATGCCGCTTAACTTTGCTTTCCCCTGTCACCACTTTGCAGTCTCCAATCTCCTTCAGAATGATCCTTCTACATAGGATATAATCTACCTGTGTGCATCGTCCTCCACTCTTGTACATCACCCTGTGCTCCCCCCTCTTCTTAAAATACGTATTCACCACAGCATGTCCTTCCTTTTCACAAAATCCACTACCATCTGACCTTCTGCATTCCTCTCCTTAACACCATACCTACCCATCACATTCTCATAACCTCTGTTCCCTTCACCAACATGCCTACTGAAATAAGCCTCAATCACCACTCTCTTATCCTTGGGTACTCTCTCCACCACTTCATCTAACTCGCTCCAAAATTTTTCTTTCTCATCCATCACACACCCAACTTGCAGACTATATGCACTAACAACATTCATCATCATGCCATCAGTTTCCAGCTTCATAAACACCACTCTATCCGACACTCTTTTCTCCTCCAAAACACTCTTGACATACTGTTCCTTCAGGATAACCCCTACCCCATTTCTCCTTCCATCCACACCATGATAAAACAATTTGAACCTGCCTCCAATACCCCTGCCTCACTCCCCTTCCATCTGGTCTCTTGCACGGACAATATATCAGCCTTCCTTCTCTCCATCATATCAGCTAGCTCTCTCCCTTTACCAGTCATACTGACAACATTCAAAGTTCCTGCCCTCACCTCCACACTCCTAACTTTCCTCCTCTCCTCCTGCCTCCAGGCATGCCTTCCTTCTGTTTTTCTCCTTCTCATTCAGCCAACAGTAGCCCAGTTTCCACCAGCACCCTGTTGGCTAACAGTACTGGAGGTGGTCATTGTTTTTTTGTGCCTTGACTGATCTGGTATGGAAATCTGTATTGTTGTCCACATATTTGCTCCAGCAAAAATTTTACACCAGATGCCCTTCCTGATGTAATCCTCCAAATTTATCCAGTCTTGGGACTGGCACAAAGAAATACACCGAGTTGCATCACCCAGTGGCTGGGTTAACTTTTTCCATTAACACTGATTTATCCAATTTACTGTCTAAGGACCTGTCTTTTGTTCCTTCAAAGAGAGCTAAAATAGCTACGGTGATTATGGATTTAAAAGAATACACCCACAAACTTAATTTTAAACTCATGTTCAATGATCTTACACCTGTTTTTACAGATTTAAGAAATGCTACCACCTATAACCCCTCACTTCACCCTATTTTACAAATATATGAAAAGGTTTGTGAAATGGAGCTTAGGTCTACCCTTGGTCATAGGAACTTTAAGCAGGATGACTATAACAAGTAAAAGAGATATGTTGCTATTGGATAATTAAAAAAAAAGACACTTAAGGGTCATGAAACCAGATAAGGGGGTGGGGTAGTCATAATGGAAAAGGGGGAGTATGTAAACAGAATGGAAGTGATACCGAATACCGAACATTATGTACTAGCTAGTATTAATGAGCTGAATCAAGCATATAGAAAGGAAAAAGGACAGTTAAATGACATGTTTATTGAATGCAGAATTTCAATTGAAGAATTTAATTATCTGTCAGTACCTTTTCCTACTATACTGGCAATCTTTGGGATCCCTAAAATCCACAAAAGTATCACTGATCCACCTATGAGACCAATAGTGGATGGGATGGGGTCCCTAACTAGCGCATGTGCTAAATTTCTTGTTCATACATTGAAGCATTTATTTAATGGTGAAAAACAGGTGTGGTGTAAGGATAGCTGGGGCTTTTTAGAAAAATTTAACCACTTGGACGTTTACAAGGGGGACCTATTAGTCACAAGTGATGTGAAAGATCTCTATTCTGTAATTTTCCACCAGCAAGGGATCAAATGGTTTTGTGAATTTATATATGAAAAGAACATTGGGCAAGGAAAAATTAACCTTTATGAGGAGTTACCTGAGCATATTTTAAAAATGTACTTGTATTTATTTTGAAGGAAAAATGTATTTACAACTTAAGGGGGTGGTCATGGAGTCCAATGTTTGCTCAATTTTTGCTAACTTTGAAATGTAAAATGGGAGAAGCAATTCATATAGCAATAACCCACGCCTAAATCCAGCATTACCCACACCCAGAAGTGGGTTATTGCTATTATACAATGACATTATTTAAGAAAAGAAATAATTACTTTTCTTAAATAATGGCATTGTATAATGCCTCTTTACTGCCCTTCCGCAGCTGTCTGGTATTCTGCGGCAGTTCTGATGTACTGAGCATGCCTACACAGTACATCAGAGCTGTGGGCAAAAGCAACGGAGAACGCAAGATCTCCGTTGCTTTTTTTTACTGTTTCGCTATGTTAAATGGGTTTAACATAGCGAGACAGCTTTAAAATAAGCAACGGAGATCTCCGTTGCTTATTGTAAAGCTGTCTCGCTATGTTAAACCCATTTAACATAGCGAAACAGTAAAAAGCAACGGAGATCGCTTTTTTTTTTTAAAAACTGTCTC
The DNA here is from genome assembly GCF_019279795.1 of Protopterus annectens. NCBI lineage: Eukaryota > Metazoa > Chordata > Ceratodontiformes > Protopteridae > Protopterus > Protopterus annectens. Next base: position 1,998,644,979 of record NC_056726.1, on the reverse strand, counting down.
GCTATGTTAAACCCATTTAATATAGCGAGACAGCTTTAAAAAAAAAAAGCAACAGAGATCGCAAGATCTCCGTTGCTTTTTACACACTGTGTCGCTATGTTAAAGGAGTTTAATATAGCGAGACAGCTTTAAAAAAAGCAACGGAGATCTCTGTTGCTTTTTTTAAACCTGTGTCGCTATGTTAAACTCTTTTAACATAGCGAGACAGTGTTTTATACTAACGGAAAAAGTCCGGGCGACCGGACCTTTTTCCGTTAGTATATTGAGGGATTTACAACGGGCACGCTGGTTGGGCTGGCCAATCAGCGTGCACGTTTTAGGGGAGGAATTGTATAATATTTAATAGTGCATACAAGGAGTCATTTAGACTTTATAACAGGTACTTGGATGATTTGTTCTTGGTTTGGAAGGACACTAGAGAAAATTTGAGTGAATTTATACAATATATTGACCAAATGTCAGAAAAATATGTATTAGTGTATGCATTAGTTATATGCTTAGTGCATTTAAAGTTTGAAAAGGGTTAACATATTTATTATATTTCACACTGCATAAATCTGTACACATTGAAGAAAGCTTTCTAACCTTGAATTGTCATGAAATATGCGTAGCTATTGCTTATGCTTTGGAAACTTACAAGGAAGTCCAAAGTCACGGAGGCAGTCCACCAGCTGATAAACCAGATCGCTTTATTAAAATGCAAGGAAACAAATCACAGAAAACGTAAACGCTTTTAAAATACACAGTGTGCGTTTTCGTCTCCACAAGCATGTAAGACTTCATCAGACAACCATAAAATATCTGAAAACACATAATATACTCTCATGTGGTTTAAGCCAACCAATAAAAATTCATTAATTTGTAATTTTCATTGCATACATCTGTTTGAAAGGCTCATTTGAAGCAACTATCAATTAAAATAACTTCGATGTTCATCATAACAAATAAAACCATCTCTCCCTTGTTTAAAATTCAATATTTCACAATAAATACAATTAAAATTATGTTGAATAAATAAATATATATGTATGTTATATAAAAACTACTAATGCTGTTCTTTAAAAATCCTTTCCATTATATTATATCCTAACAGATTCACTATTCAAACAGCACCATCTGCTGTTCCTAGAGAGCTATTGCTAGTGCAAATTAAATTCTAGCTGCTCTCAACTTTAACACTGAAGTTAAAGATATATGATCATTAAGCCCTGGGCTATTTGTTGCATCTAATAAAATCTGCCACCAAAGCTCTTTAAATTCTAGTCTTTCTTCCCAAAGGCCTCCCCTTGTTTCCTTTTTAACCTGTTCTAACACAAAGAAGAAAAATCTAGCATTATTACAATCTAATGTGTGCTTAAATAGAGCATTTGTTTCTTTTTTCTTAGATATTTCATAAATATGTTCATAGATTCTCTTCTTTAATGCTCTTTCAGTCTTCCCCACATAATATGAGTTACATTCTAAGCACGTAGCTAAATATACCACCCCTTGTGTATCACAGTTAAAATAACCAGAGGCACAAATATTAATATCCCTAGCTGGCAACAAAATCTCTATCCTGTTACTAATATATGGGCACTGATTACAGTGTCCACATTGATATGTTCCATATTTTTTACAAGGAAGCAGATAATTTCTGCTTGCGTCAGGAAAATAATGAATAGAACAATACCACTTGTATAAATGTTATGAAACTTAGACAAGGAGTTCCGCTTGTGCTGTGAGAAAATGCACAGCTGTAGCAGTTATAGATAATTAGAACAAAGACTGCTTGAAAATATGAACTGCAATCAGTATTAGAACTATACAATAGTAGCTTGTAACTTGCTGGTGCCCACCAAGGCCAGGTTGTTTTTCTCAAAAAGTTTCTCACAAATCTAGTAATATCAGCAGAAAATCTGAGTAACATCTGCTGAAGAACAATACTGAAAGTTGTGTTTGATTATGTCAGCCATAGAAGGCCATGTCTTGTAGAATAGTATAAGAATAGCATACTTCCTGTTAGTAGTTAGGCAAAATCTTGTATTTGCATGTTTTTGTCTCCTTGCAGCAAGTTATTAAATGTGCCTTAACTGAACCTTACGTGTATTGGTCTTTGAAGTTTTTTCCTTTGACAGATTGGTCCTTCGGACCGGAAACCCTCACTTCGCCTCGGATCAGACAGGCCAGGTGGCTTGAAACCGTACGGGGAAGAAACCACATCAGTCCTTCTTATTTGAAAAGCCCTCTGACTGAATTGTCGTACAAAAGATCTGCGACTGAAGGACGGGTTTTTCACGAACCAGGTGATCAATTACGAAGGCTCAGGTAAGGTGAATCTACCTTTTTTTTCTGTTTTAGATCAGGGACTAGATTTGCATTGTTTTTGTCAGGACTATATTTTTATAAGTCAGGGACAAAAAAGATTGCTGTCTTGTCATAGATCAGGGAAACAGAGCAGGTAGGCAGTCATTCTGAAGAGACTATAACAAAATCCATGGTACCACGTTAAAAATAAGGAGTTACGTAACGATTAAAAGGTTAGAACAAAATGGGTAATAATTGCACAAAAAGACCCCAAAATCCGCCGTTAACCAAAGACGCGGAATACATGCAGTCACAGCGTGCTGATAATATTAAATACTATTCAAAATGGATTAATAAGTATGAATTTGATGGTAAATTAGAAAAATCCTCGTTTATCAAACTTGTCAAACAGCTTAAAACCTATTCCAAAGGTCGGGTAAAAAAGCAGCGCCAATTAGGAATTCCTCAGGCACACAGGTGGATTGAGAAAGTAAACCGTAGGGAACAAAAAAGCAATAATTCAAAAGCAATGTTTTTAGATAAGGAGGACAATAACTTAGTAACAGCATTGGCCCCTCTGCCCCCCTTACCAGAATATGAAGCAAGTGAACAAGTTAGTCCACCCCCACGATATTCTGCTGTTACCGTAAACAGAGACAATACAAAAGCAAAACCGTTTATTAGAGATCCCATCGAGACCAGGTCTCGAACACGGGCAGGTAATTCAAAGGGAACATTGAATTGTGAAGAAGAAATATGCCCACTTATAGAAGTGCCTAATCCTCAGGCTGGGCAAGAAGGTCAGGACCCAACTATCCTAGTGTATAGACCCTGGACTCTGGAAGACATCCGGGAAGCCACTGAGGGAATTCCCCATCCAAAAGTTAATTTCAGAAAGTTCTTAGAAGATTTACAAGGAATGAGGCTGAGTTATAATTTAAATGGAGAAGAGGCAGAAAAAGTAGTCAGACAAATTGTTGGACCAGATTGGCACATGATTAGTGGCAACTGGAATCCCCATGACGCTGCGCTCAGGCCCCTCCCACATAGCAGCGCAGAGTTAGACAACAGAGTAAAAGGTCTTACAGACCGCATCTCTGAGAAATGGAAGCCTAGGGCAGACTGGACTTGCATTAATCAATGCATCCAACAAGAAGGTGACACTATTGACAGATATTATGCCAGACTGTTAGAATGTTTTAATAACCATTGTGGAATGCAGGTTCCTGAAGATCAGACACACGATTCCCCATATGAGCAGCAGCTAAAGAATGTATTTTTGAAAGGCAGCATTGCACCCATAAGCAGTTTTATTACAAAGCACATGGTAGATCATCATACAAGCAGGTTACAGTCACTACTTGAATATGCTAGGCATGCCGAAAGGCATTTTAATAGCAAAAAGAAAAAGAAAGCCCAAGTATTTTCTGTAGAAGATGGAGCAGACGTTTATCTAGTACAGTCCGGGGAAAAAGGGCAAGAGAAATGCTCAAGGAAACAAACAATCTGATCAGCGATCAGAGGACTTTGAAGGGCGAAAGAAAAGGGGTGAATGTTTTAAATGCGGTAAAAAGGGACACTTGGCAAGGGATTGCAAGAAAAACAAGAAGGCAACCACGGAAGACAAGGAGGGTGAGAACTGACTATATGATAGTCAGGAATCACTAGAAGGGGATAGCAGAGATATGACAAATGAGAATGTGATAGAGGGAGTAGAGGATGTGACAGAAGAAATAGAGGAAGTGTAGGAAGTTACGGATAGTGAAGAAAATGAAATATTGGATTTAGCTTTATTGAGCTTAGAGCTCTATTTAGCAGACATGAAACCAGAAGTTACACTCCTGGTAGAAGGGAGGGAAGTCAAATTCTTGTGTGACTCAGGGGCATCACGGACCCTGATACATCCCTCCAAACTGCCAGAGAATTCAGAGTAATCTGATTACATACTAGTGAAAGCAGCTAATGGACAGCTGTATCTGGAGCCCCTCTCCCATAATATTGCAATAACTGATCCTGTTTCAGGATTGACCCAGAAAAGCAAAATTGTTGTTTCTGCAAAGTGCCCAGTGAATCTCTTGGGCAGAGACCTTATGCAGCTATTTAGTATAGCAGTAGTTCCGACTATGCAGGGTATGGAAGCACAGTGACAAATTGATACCTTTGCAGTGCAGTCAGAGAGTGAAATGTTTTATTGGTACAGCCAGGACTTGGTTACGACTGGTCCAGGGGCAGTGACCAAAGAGTTGATGAACGTAGCCATCAGCAAGTTCCCCTCCCTTGACATTGATAAACAACATTTGTTGCACTGTACTCTGTATTATTGTAACACACCAGGACCTGATAAGGAATATGAGCAAGAATTGTTTAGAAATCATGCAAACAGATTGATATTACGTAATCTGTACTGGGACATGGAAGGGAACAGTGTAGCCAGCTGTTCATTGCCCCAGGAATGCTTTGCACTTTATAAATCAAATTGATTACCACACGTTAGCTTAACTAAGGACAAAAATGTAAAATGGGTAGACCTAGGAGAAAAGGTTACAAGATGGGAGAAGCAGACAGAATTAGAACTGTCAGAACAAGGAATACAAAGGCAGAAGTTGAATTGGATAACTCAGACCCACCCAGCTGTACACTTGCAGTCTAGCAAGGACAGCTGATTAGCACTCCTATTGAAGGAGGAAGAAAATGCCTTACAAAATATACCAGAAACTCTTTGGTCAACAGGAAAGTCAGATGTAGGACTTATTCGAACAGCAGGACCAGTTACTATTATGCCAAAGTCAGCATTTAGACCACAAAAAAGACAGTATCCCTTGAGAAAAGATGCAGAGGTAGGAATCAAACCTATTATAGCAGCTTTACTTAAAGAAGGGGTGCTGGTGGAATCTCCTGATTCACCATGTAACACACCCTTATTTCCTGTTAAGAAAGCAAATGGAGAGTGGCGTATGGTCCAAGATTTACAAGCTCTAAATGACGCAGTAATACCAAGGGCACCTACGGTGCCAGACCCACACACTCTGTTAAATTATTTAAAACCTCAACAGAAATATTTTTCTGTGGTAGATATCAGCAATGCGTTCTTTTCGATACCGATACACCCTGACAGCCAATATTGGTTTGCATTCACATTTCAGGGGAAAAGGTATACATATACACGACTACCACAGGGATATTGTGAAAGTCCGACAATATTCTCACAAGAAATGGCAAGCAACTTGGCAGGATTTACCCCACCAAGAGACAGTCAGATTTTACTTTATGTTGATGATATCCTGCTGGCGGCCCCCACTCAGCAAGATTGTAAAGAAGATACCATAGCGCTATTACAATTTTTAGCCACTGAAGGACATAAAATAAACAAAAATAAACTGCAGCTTTGGAAAAAATAAGTTAAATACCTAGGATATGTAATATCCAAGGAGGGTAGGACATTAGATGAGGACAGAAAAATAGCGATTTTACAAGCACCAAAACCTACTACCAAGAAGGAAATGATGTCCTTCTTGGGTACGACTAATTTTTGTCGGAGCTGGATTCCAAACTATGCCTTGGAATCTGCACCGCTGACTAACCTGATATATAAAAAGCCTATGGCAACACAGGATTTGTTACAATGGACACCAGAAGCAAAATCTGCTTTTTTGCAAACTGAAACAGTTAATAGCGTCCTCATTAGTTTTGGGATTACCAAACTGTCATAAACATTTTTTCCAAACTGTAGATTGTAAGCAAGGTTATATGACATCAGTGTTAACACAGCAACATGGGGACAAGCAACGCCCCATTGCTTATTATTCATCACAACTAGACCCAGTGGCACGGTCTTTACCCCACTGTGTACAAGCAGTAGTTGCAGCTGCAATGGCAGTATAGGCTTCGGCCTCAGTAGTTTTGTTCCACCCTCTCACATTGAGAGTGCCTCATGCAGTTGCAATTATTTTACTGCAAGAGAAGGTAGCATATCTTTCCCCTGCTAGGCATCTTTCCTGTATGACTATATTGTTGAGCCAACCTCATATGACAATTGAACGATGCATGACTTTGAACCTTTCTACCTTGCTCCCAACCCCTGCAGATGGCACACTGCATAGCTGCCTGCAGGTGATTGAGCAAAAGACACTGCCTAGAAAAGATCTTACGGATGTCCCCTTGGATGATGCCAAGGTGACATACTACGTGGATGGCTTGTGCAAAAAGGGCCCTGCAGGACAGAACCTAGTACGATATGCAGTAGTCTCTGATACTGAGATTATAGAAGCAAAACCTTTACCGCACAATTTATCTGCACAGGCAGCAGAATTGATTGCCTTGACACGGGCATGTACCTTAGCAAAGGGTAAATGTGTGAACATCTTTACTGACAGCCAGTATGCTTTTTCTACTGTACATGTTTTTGCGCAACAGTGGAAAGATCGATGGAATGATAACATCTACTGGCAAACCAATCAATCATGCACAGTTTATTTTCGATCTTTTAGAATCTATTCAATTACCTCAGAAAGTAGCTATTTGTAAATGCACAGCTCATACCAAGCAACAGGATAGGATTTCAAAAGGTAATGTGAGAGCTGATACAGCTGCAAAGCAGGCAACTTCAGAAGTATTTCTTTTGAATGAGGAATTACAACCCTCTGAGATTTTAGATGTAGAAATGTTAAAGACAATGCAGACACTTACTACGCAAGCTGAAAAACAAAGATGGGTAAAACGAGGAGCAATTCTCGAAAAAGGGCTATACATCTCTAAAGAAGGGAAACCGATATTGCCATCTAATTTGTTTAGATATGCAGCTTTGTTGAGCCATGGGCAGTGCCATGTCTCAACAGGGGGGATGGTACAGCTGGTGAACCAAGTGTTCACGACATACGGATTCTTAAACTACTCTAAAAAATGTTCGATGTGCCATGTTTGTAATAAACGTCATGCACAAGGGGTGTTAAAGCCCAAGCAAGGGAATTTCCCTACACCACTGTATCCATTTCATACTATCTGTATGGATTTCATAGAATTGAACAAATGTGAAAATAAGAAGTATTGTCTTGTCATTGTAGATATGTTTTCCAGATGGGTGGAAGCCTTTCCGACTAAAAATCCAGATGCGGCTACTGTAGCGAAAATTCTCGTTAAAGAAATCATCCCTAGATTTGGCATTCCGGAAAGGATCTACAGTGACAACGGCACACACTTCGAAAACCAAACCATACAACAATTAAGTAAACATTTTGGTATTTCTTTGAAAAATCATTGTGCGTATCACCCGCAATCTGCAGGGCTAGTAGAGAGGCATAATGGGATTTTAAAGAGTAAGCTAAGGAAGTTAATAGAAGAAACACAGAGAAATTGGCTGTACTGTCTGCCCCTGACACTGTTGAGCATGAGAACTGTTCCGAATGCAAAAGGATTGACTCCTTTTGAAAAAACTATTTGGAAGGGCTTATTATATACCTGAGTGGAAACCTCTCATGCCCGCAGACCAAGAAGCCGACTGTACACTAGCAGAGTATATGAGAAATTTGTTAAATTCTAAACATCTGTTGCAGTCAAATTCTGTTTCAGATAAAGAACAAACCAGACCATCAGAAGTGGCAGTGGCCCCAGGTACCTGGATCTGAGTGAAGACAATAAAGAAAAAGAATTGGACGTCACCTAAGTGGGAGGGTCCATATCAAGTGCTTCTGTCAACACCCACTGCAGGCAACATTGCAGAGCGTGCCTCCTGGATCCACCTGACGCACTGCAAACTAGTCAAAAACTTTGAACTGGACAAAAATCTTGTCACATGCCAAGAGTAAAAATGATAGAGTCCAGAAGAAACAGGAATGCAGAACAACCATTTCCTCAGAAGTAGTGCATAATCATCCTGTTAACTGTACTAGTGACAATAATCTTTTTGCTGTGGCCTTTACTTTTCCCAGCCACACAAACTAAACTGAAAAAACGTGAAGCGTTACTCATAGACTGGCATCCAAACTTTAACACTTACCAGGCAATTAAATATGTGTATGCTGAGACTTTCAATGTTTCGAATTGTTGGATTTGCACAGCTTTGCTGACAGCATACGGGGGTTATTAATGACTACAGTCCCCCTAGGGGTCAATGAGACCTGGGAAAACTTGATTTATGATACCTCAACCATTACATCACAAGATAAAATAGCATTGCACTTGTCTGTTCCACAGAAGGGAACTGTGTGTTTTTATAAAAATGATACTGTTCAGGTGGGTTGGAGCAATTGCAATGTGACTGTTCCTTATAAATGTTACACTAAAGCTAACAATGCAGGTTCTTATTGTAATACAAACTATGATTCATTTCTTGGATTGATGCACAAAGCAATCAATGAAGTAAAACATAATTCTGTTCTTTATAGACAACTGTCTATAATTGATAGAAAAATGTTTCATGCAGGGCGAGTGTATATTCATAGCAAAGTTACTACTAAAGTAGAGGATTGTTATTTTGTGTGTGGCAGAAAGGCATACAAATGATTACCTGAGAATTGGTCCGGCATTTGTTTTTTGGGTTACCTGGTTCCGGCCATACGACACACTGCAGTTTTGCCTCGAGGAAAAATTCGGAATGTCCGAGAAGTTGTCAAGAAACCTGTAAATCCAGTGGGACAAATCAATGCGTGATGGAAAAAACATCATTCTATAGGCAATGGACTGACACACATGGACTTGAGTGATAGTGTCATATCGTGGGCAGGCATATTACCAGCATATGGAGCAGTGAAATCGATCTGGGAGCTGAGAAAACTGTCAAATCTTCTCGAAGTGATGAGCAATGCAACTTTTTCCGCTCTCGAATTGGTGACTGATGAACTGAATGCCATGAGAACTGTAGTGCTTCAAAACTGCATGGCTCTCGACTTTACCATAGCGGCGAGAGGTGGTACTTGCGCTTTAATCCAGGAGGAGTGCTGTTTGTATATTCCTGACCATAAACACGAGATAGACAATCATCTTGAGGTAATTCAGCAAGTGTCAGCCATGACCAAACCAGGCCCAAACCCACTGATGGACTTTTTCCAGAAATGGTTTGGGGGGGTGGGGTACCATCCTAATGAACATCCTGATTGCCATTTGTGTAGGAATGCTCCTACTGGGAGTATGTGTTTGCTGTGGCATCCCCTGCATGAAAAGACTGATGACATGTCAGTTTCTGAGACCTTATATCAAAGTGCTGAGTTTGAAGAAGTATCGAAAAACTGAAATGCTTTCATAAGTTTAAACTGAATGACTCTCTTAATTGCAAATCCTGAGTAGGAAGAGGTTAGGGGAAGAAAAAACTGTTTATGCTTATTTTGAAAGTAGAATAAAAGTATTAAAAGGGGGGAAATGTCAGAAAAATATGTATTAGTCTATGTATTAGTTATACGCTTAGTGCATTTAAAGCTTGAAAAGGGTTAACACATTTATTCTATTTCAAACTGCATAAATCTGTACAAATTGCAGAAAGCTTTCTAACCTTGAATTGTCATGAAATATGCGTAGCTATTGCTTATGCTTTGGAAACTTACAAGGAAGCAGATAATTTCTGCTTGTGTCAGGAAAATAATGAATAAAACATACCACTTGTATAAATGTTATGAAACTTAGACAAGGAGTTCCGCTTGTGCTGTGAGAAAATACACAGCTGTAGAAGCTATAGATAATTAGAACAAAAACTGCTTGAAAATATGAACTGCAATCAGCATTTGCTTGTGTCTGAGCTAGAAAGTACCTTGAAATGTAACACATGCATTAGAACTATACAATAGTAGCTTGTAACGGGCTGGTGCCCACCAAGGCCAGGTTGTTTTTCTCAAAAAGTTTCTCACAAATCTAGTAATGTCAGCAGAAAATCTGAGTAACATCTGCTGAAGAACAATACTGAAAGTTGTGTTTGATTACATCAGCCATAGAAGGCCATGTCTTGTAGAATAGTATAAGAATAGCATACTTCCTGTTAGTAGTTAGGCAAAATCTTGTATTTACATGTTTTTGTCTCCTTGCAGCAAGTTATTAAATGTGCCTTAACTGAACCTTACATGTATTGGTCTTTGAAGTTTTTTCCTTTGACACCAAACAACTGAGTTTTTAGTATTTACCTCACAGGTTGAGAAGGATAAGATTGTGTAAAAAGATCATATGTTTCAAGGATTTACAGAAAGCCCACATACTCTAATACCATCCTTAGTATTCTAGCTCACACCTGAAACAGCAAAACAGGGCTATTTTCAAGGGACAGTATGTGACGGCAGCTAAGATGGTAGCAAAGGATGAGGATTTCATTAATGAATGTAAAACGATGAAATGTATGTTCCTAAATAGAGGCTATCCCAAAACATTGACTGAAAAGTTGATGAAAGAGGTACTAACAGGCAAAATAAGGTATCTGTCCCTATACTATCCTTAGAGTACCGGGTGGGTGAAAGAAAAGCAAATGTTTTGGGGCTCACCCTTTGTCCATACAAAAGATTATTCATTAGTGTATTTAGTATGGACTTTGATCTTATTAGGTGGGTGTTAGTGAAGAACTGGGCCATAATAGTGGATGACGAGGACACTTATACAAAATTAGGTGAGTGACCTGTTGTGGTATATAAAAATGGTAGTAATCTTAAAGACATTCTTAAAAGATCTTCTCAAGGTCATGGTATTGGCATTGGGTGGGATGGTATGAGAAAGTGTGGTCAATGCCAGTACTGTAAATGGATTAAGGTGGGAGATAGATTTATTATTAGGGATAGAGCCTATTACATTCAGGGAAGACATAACTGTAAAACCAAAGTGGTTGTTTATGCCACTCTGTGCCAAATATGTCATTCCTTTTATATAGGCAAAATGGAGCAAGCAATGAAGGAGCAAATCTATGAACACTTATACAAAATTAAGAAAGGTAAAGTAGTAATGCATTGGCCAAACACCTATTACTATACCCAGGACACGAATTTGTATTTGCTATTATTGAACAAGTCCATTCAAGTAAATGGGGGGGGGGCATGGGCAGTTCAGCTTGAAATAAGGGAGTTGTACTGGCAACTTGTACGTGATGCCTTTAAACCCTTAGGTCTAAATGACAATTGTAATATAGCATGTCTGTTAAAAAAGAAAGGCCTGGAAAGATGATCTATACTTAGTTGGCCCCTATAGGGCTATTTGTGTGGTTATATACCTTTTGTACTGTATTTATAATATTTATAAAGTTAATATAATTATGTTGTTTTTAATTTTTAATTTTTCATACTTATTGTCTATACTAGGCATTTTTGAAAGTTTACACAAACTTGTGCTGGTTATATTGACCATTATTTGTTTTTCAGCTAGGCACTAAGAGGTAGACTACTATATTTATATATTTTCATTTTTAAGTACTTTTCATTTTTTATATATAGTATATTATTCCATTAATAGGGTAAGCACTTAGTGTTTAGGAGCAAACTGTTTATAATGTTTTTATTAAATTTTTTACTATTTATTATATATTTTTTAATATTTTAAAATGGCATGAAAGAAATATTTTATGTATATGGAAATTTTCTTGCACTCAGGTTTAGGTTACTTTAAGAAAATCAATTGCCATTCATGTGACTTACTGAGAATTATTTAAACTGCGTGTTACTTGATGTTTAATTATCTGATGAAGTCTTTGAGGTAACCAGGATGAAAGTGCTTATCTTTTACGGCTTTTTTGGATTTTGAGTTTTCGGTTTTGGATCTCAGTAAATGTTCATATCATTACTGGCTACTTGCTTCCTGCTTCACTGCCTTCTGTTTTTTGTTTCTCTTCCTAATTCTTATTACTTCTTAACCAAAACCTTTTCCTTTTATTTCTACTCTGTTTTTAAGCCCCACTTTCAATTTATCCTGTTCACTAGCTATAACTTCAAGAGTACTTTCTATCTTCCATAATAACCTCCTAGACAATTTCCACTATCCATTCCTTAAATTCCTCCCTTTTTAACAGGTAAGTAAGGAAGCACTAGTATCTCATCTTTACTTCACTGATACATTTTTATCTTTGTAATTATTGGTGCATGATCTGAAATAGTTACTGGAAGTGTGTCAAAGTTCTCAAATAAATGCATGTTCCTGTGAAATATAATTTCAGTCTAGTCTAGCCTAGTTATTGTACCTTGGGGAATAATATGAAAATTCTCTCTGAGTTTCTACTACTTAATTCACCTCTTTCATACCAGATATTTTCATAAATTTCTTCAGAAATCTACCCTCTTTTGTTATGTTTTCTCTTCTACTCCCCCAATATATCTGCAGTGTTGCAAATGAAATTCCAGTCCCAACCTATAAGTAATATTCACTGCTGAAAGTTGATTACCCCCCAAAATCATAGCTCCACAATAGCAGTTTTAAGTGGGATATTAACATAACAACATAATCCTCATCCCTTGTCAGTAGCCCCTCACTACCACAAATCTGCCATTATTAGTTTTTTCCTCTTCTATCACTACTGGAGCTCCTCTAGCAATTAATATAAGTACTCCTGTTTTCCTTTGTCCCTGCTATTTTGCAAGATATCCATCCCAAAATCCTTTTGCTTATCAAAATCACATGGTCATTTCTTTCCAAACGTGTCTCCTGTAGTATTGCTATTTGCACTGTGCATTTCTTAATATAAGTAAGTATTCCCTCTTTTTTGTCTACACCTATGAGACCAGCCACATTCCAAGATCATATGGAAATTATTGCCATTATGGTAAGAAGTCAATATTCCCATCTATTATACATAATAGCTTTTTTAATGTTTATTTCCAGAGTTTGTGGTATATCTATCCATACATGTTTGGCAGTGTAATTCTTTATACATGTTTTACTTATTATCAACATTGGAACCTATGCCATGTTTTACAAGGCTTTTTGCGTTAATGAAAACACTCAAACAAAATAAAACACCCCCTAGAACCTATTAACATAATACAAACACACATATAACTATATACATCTTTAAATAATGAAGTTTAATCCTCTTAATAGGAACATTTGTGCCAAACAGCTGCTAACACAGGCCTTAATTAACCTGAAAGTTAGATTATACATCCTAAGACACATGTTATTGCCTGCTTCTGTTTACATTAATTGGTATCTGTTCCTTTTTTATCTTTATCCCCACAGATATGAAAACAACTTGCATGCTTTCAGAAATCATTGACTTTCCTTGAAGAAACCAGTGTACTATCATGTTTTACCCAATTATATGCTTGTTTCCATGGAAATGTAAAGGAAAATAGAAAAATGCAGTCATCTACTGCAGCCTGAAAGACACACTGAAACATTTATTACTAAAGTAAAACTTTTCTTCATTATATTCAGTGTTATCATATTTACTTGTTTCCACTTAAAATTTGTTATTGGATTAAACCAAGTGTCTTAATCCAGATGGTCACCTATGCAAAAGTAAAAGAAAACAAATCTCTATATCTATATATATATATATATATATATATATATATATATATATATACACCTATATATATATATATATATATATATATATATATATATATATATACATACGTATATATATATATATATATATATATATATATATATATATGTATATATTATGATCTGTGTACTTTTACACCCCATACCCCGTGCAGAGAAAATCACCAATTTGGAAACACAGCAGTCACAGTTCAAAATATCCACAGGTAAAATAGGCAGCAAACAGCAGGTGAAATAAATCCAAGCATGGAAACACAGCAGTCACAATTTAAAATATCCAAAAGTAAAGTAGGCAGCAACCAACAGGCAGCAGGTAAAATAAATCCAAGTTTACATATACAAACTGGTAAGAGCTTTCACTATGGAATGTTTTAAGAGTCCCTATGACTTTTTCCAGTGACATAAATAAAGTCACTGATGTAATTAAAAAGAATTGGCATATTTTAACCTCTGAGTCATCTGTTGAAGCATTAGTTGGTGCTTTTCTCTGCACTTAATTTTGATTTCTGGCTACCAGTGTGGTTCGTCTTCTGGTGGAACATTTGTGTTTTACATAGGTGCAATTGGAATAACTATCTAAAGGTATATGTGTTAGAAGTAGGGAGTGTGGATGTGATTAATATATGCACAATTACAATAACTATCTAAGGTAAATATGTTAGAAGTAGTGAGTGTGGAAGTGATTAATATAGGTGCAATTAGAATACCTATCTAAGGTATATGTATTAGAAGTAGGGAGAAATTAGTGGTAGGAGTGATTAGTGGTAGGAATGATGAGTGTGAAGAAGTTTTGAAGGAAGGAAGCACAGGAAAAAGGTGACAAAATGTAAGGAAGAGGAGTCAAGTCTTAGGAAAGTCAAGTCTTAGGAAATATGGACGTTAGTGCCAGAGGGTGGATAGATGCTGTTCCAGAGCTGTTTTGAAGGAGATGTTACTGACAGTCCTGATAGCTAGTCGGAGTGCATTTCATAGTTCGGCGATAGAGAAGGTGTAGGGCATTTGCCCTGCTGGGAGCTTTGGTTTGTCAACTTGCAGGAGAAATTGGTTTTCAGATCTGAGTGATCTATTTGGGTATTATTGAGTTAGGATTGGAGAAGGCTGGGCAATCTGATGACTTGTATACAATTGTATGTGCTACGGTTAATTGTAGGTATGTTAGGTGATGTGGGAGTTCAAGTCAACTGAGTGATTGCAAGGAAGAGCAGTGATAGGATGAATATTTGGCATTGGTTGTGAATTTGGTGACTTTATTGTAACATGGACTTTAGCTTATTTTTTAGGGATAACTGGATATTGGTGAGGAGTGGGGCACCATATATGAGTGAGGGGAGGAGGAAGGTATGGGCAAGAGTTTGTCAGGAAGAGCAGTTAAGAAAATGTTTATGTCTATAGAGGGATCCTAGTTTTTGGTGTGTCTTTTTGATAGATGTTTGAATGTGGAGATCAAAAGTAAGGTTTTCATCTAAGATGACTCCCAGTAGTTTTGTATGGGGTACTGCTTCTATGGTGGTCTTGTTTTGGCAGTATATGATGAATTCAGTCTTATTTATGGAGGTACTTTTCTTATGGGTGAATAACAGCAGTTTGTTTTTTGGGGGGATTTAGAGAAAGGTGGTTATCTGCCATCCATGTTTCAGTATAGTTGAAAGCATTCTGCATTGTATGCAAGAGTTCAGTAATAGAGTTAGCAGAGCAGATTTGGGTAGAGTCACCTGCATATTGAACTACTGTACCATTAATAAGATTGGAATGGAAGTCGTTGATGAAAATATTAAAGAGCAGGGGGCCTAATATAGAACCTTGGAGGACACCTGTGGATTTATCATGAAAAGGAGAGAAATAGTTTTCCCATTTAATAGATTATTGTCTGTCATTTAGGTAGCTGGTAAATCAATCTAAGGTCGAACGGGAGATACATAGGTTTGAGAGTTTGGTGAGTAGCAGAGGGTGGGAAATAGTATTGAAGGCTTTAGAGAGATCAAGAAATAGAGAAGATATAATTTTGCTGGTATCTCATGCTCAATTGACTGTATCCAAGAAGAGGTGGTCACTGATGCTAGAGAAGAGAGTGCCCACTGCTGAAATTTTGGTTGAGTCGGAGACTAATATCCAATCAAGTACTGAGCTGCCATCATTGTTTGTGTTGGATCTGGCTGTATCTGTAATTAGTTGAGTGAAGTTAGAGAGACTGATATTAAGTAGAGGGGATTGATTTGAGATATCTGACCAGTTTATTTCTACGTCTCCAAGGATAATTGTTTAGTTTTTATATTGTTTGATATCCAGGCAAGAATGTCTTCTAGCAGGAAAATATTATCGCCTGAGGGAATGTATATATCTGTGATGCAGAGATTCTTGGAATTATTCAATCTTACGAATGATATCAGTATCTCTGCTGTGGAAAAATGTGGAATTGGGTTGGAATAAGGGACAACTGAGTAGATGCTTGGGTAGAGTATGGCGATACCTCCTCCTCTTCTGTGGGGTCTGTCAGCCCTTAGATAATTGTAGCCTGGGGGAAGGAATTTAGTGTCTTTGATGTATGGTTTCGAACAAGTTTCAGTTGTTGCTATTGTGTCTGGTTTATTTAGTGTTATCCAGGCATGGAATTCTGGCATTTTGTTTCTTACAATTTGCAGATTGAGGGTTGTAATATTAAGTGTTTTGTACGAGTTGGAAGGGCTGAAAGTAGAAGGCTCAGGTCCTGGGTTTGGGTGAATGTTTCCACACTGGCTTAGCTTGGATTGCGGCAGTTGTTGAGAGGTATATTGTTTATGGTAACTTTTCTTCCTAGAGGAAGTAACTTATATTTGGCATACAGTAGTGTGTTTGGTGTGAATAGACTGGGGGATATGTCAGAGTAACCAGAAAGAGGTAAGGATTGGGTGTGAGTTATACAAGACCTGACTAGTGTGAAGGAAATATGTAGTGATGTTAAGTGAGATAGAATACAGAGTCATAGGGCCAGGGAGAGGAGAAGGAGGAGAGGAGAATAGTATGAGACATAATGGATTGGGTAGAGAACTATAAGAGAGGAAGAAAGAAAACAGTAGTACTAGTAAGTTAGGAATATTTTGTGATGAGAGGTTGTATTTAATTAGATGAACCTAGGCAAGATTTGCATCTTTATCTTGGCTGATTTTGCATGGCCAGATTTGAAGCATACTCACAGTGCCCCCTTTCAATTAACAATTCTTACTCTGAAATACCAGTTCAGTTGCTTATTTGTGCCTTCATAAAGTTAACGCAGTCAGTTCCTTCTAGTTTCTCTGGTACAGTCAAAAATCTCATGTGCTCTGTCCTCTAATTCTACCATTATTTTGAAACATCTCTTCTTGAGCAGTCTCATACTCAGCCAGCCTTTTCTTTATTTCAACATCTGATTTTTGCATTTTTATCAGCTCATCTGAATATCTGTGAAAGCTTCTTCCATTTTTTTCCTGTCTTTTGTTATTTGACTGTGACTCCCCAGACTAGTCTACCCCCTTCTTGCTCTTTCTCACTCATTGTAACTACCCCTCCCTTACTGTCAGGCAGTAAACCTCTCTTCAGCTTGCAAGTCTCCTTCTTCATACCTCCATCTTCCTTTCAACAATTAATCCTTGTTCTAAATATAAACACTTGTAGTATACTTTATATAATAACAGAGGTAGAAACATGGAGTAAAAATGTGGATTTACAATAGGGCATCAGAAAAAGATAAGCCCCCAAAACATCTTTAATGACTAAACTAAGCAGAGAAGAAGTATTAAACAGAAGGAAGGGTTGAAGTAGAGGGGTGGGGAGGAATGTTTAGGAGAATCAAGAGAGTGAAAGAAAACAGTTATGAGAAGGGGGTGGGAAATATAGTAGCTAAGGAAGAGAAAAGATGAGATTTAAGTACAGTATTGCTCAGTGGCATAGCTAAGGTACCACAGTAGTTATTATAAAGTTATATTAAAGTAAGGTGATGAGAATTGTTATAGTCTAATGATTGAATGACTATTTGTTAGGTAGGGTAGTGACAGGTGCAGGTGGGAGAGTTAGCACGATAGTTTTACAATTCTCTTTTGAAATGAATTGCAGAGTGGATAGAATGTATATTAGTTGAGAGTTTGTTCCAAGTTTGAGATATGAAGCATTTATAAAGTAATCTGGCTATTGTTTTGTTAGGCCTGTATAATTTACATTATAAGGTTCACTTCCAAGCTATGAAAATCTTCCTAACCCAGCCCCAGACACGACAACCCTCTAAAAGGCATCAGCATCATCATAAGCACATTTCACTGTGAGCAGTTTTATTTAATCATCAATAGTAACCAGTTTTCTTATTCTTTTTTCAATTGTATTATTATAAGTAAAATGTAAATGTTCCTGGTCTGCTCTAAAATAGCACATTTATAAAACTTACATATGTAAAATAAATAACTGCTTTAATACCTGATGTACAGACTGTATAAAACATTTTCTACATTGTGTATACTATTTGTTACATTTATCTCCTCTTAACAGATGTACATAAACAAATAATACCAGGATCCGCTTCATGTGACTTATAGAAGCCTGTCTATCTAAAGTAGTTTTGAACATCCTGTCAGTATTCTTAGTGTAGTAAACGTACATTAGGAATTTATTAACTTTAACAATATTATTACATCTAGTGTTAAGTAGGAGAACTGCAAAATTCTCCCCATCATTTTAAGTGCCTACTGCTAAATTCTTCCCATCATTTTAAGTATCTAGAAAAGTAAACATTCTATTTGTTTATATAAGGCATTGCTGTAGTGTCAGTTGTAATGATCTTGGGCACCACATATGACTGAAATAGCTGTAAGTATTCATGACAACCAAAAACAATTTTACAGTTATGTGTTTTGGTCTATCTTTTTGTTCCAAAGACTCTGAATTTTTATTCCCATTGACACATCTCTCCAAGCAAAATATGAGGCGTCTGCTGTTGCAGAGTGTGCTGCAGCTGGAAGGGGAATGAAAGACATGAATTCAGATAAAATAGGTCTCTCCACCAAAGAAGTTCCCTTTTCACAAAGTCCAAAACAGGAATCTAGAATGTTAGGGAATGATGATGCTGGGACCATATTGACTTTAGGTACCATGGAGTTTTTTATGTGGAGTGTTGCTAGAGCAAGAGTCACAAGAGTCATGGATGCCATGAATCCTAGTATCCTGAGAAACCTCCTTGCTAAGACTTTTTGTTTGAGAGGAAAAACTCAGGACTTGATCTACATGTAGATCTATTTTTTTTTTATTGGAAGAAAAGCTCTTTAAATTGAGGCACCAAAGAGACACCCTAGGAAAACTATCCTATCAGAAGGAGTCAAATAAGAATCCTCCTGACACCCCCACAGTCTGTACAGGAGATCTCTTACTCAATTGAGACATTCATGACACAAAAAGAAGTTATAAGAAGAACAATTTCCGAGATCTGCATTTCTCGGGGTTTTAGGTCTTTTTTTCAGCTTTTTGGCACTAGGCACTTTGAGTGCCGACATTTAAATAGGGAGCCTATTCTTCATGTTCTCAAAAGAGACAAGCAAAAACTTTAACATGTGAGCTTGACAAATGAGAATTCTAAAAAATAAGCATTATAGAAGAATATGCATTTCCCCCAAATCTTTCAAAGGCTTTCCCATCCTTGTCAGAAGGAAAGGGATTAGCATTAACAACAAGTTTATCAGCAGCTGGGTTTAGCAAGTAAATCACTGTTGGGTCTGATCTGAGGTTAGAAAATAAACACTTCTAATACTGATGAACTTTATACAATCTACCCTCTTTCTTAGAGGCAGCATGCTGGCTGTCAAATAAGTTACTGCTGTGATAAATACATCCCCCAATGGAAGAACAGGAAGAACTGAAGGAGGTCCAGGAAATTCCAGTTGCAATAAATCACAATAATTATTTAAGGATCATGGAAGATCATTATGTTCCAACAGAAATAACTGATTCACTCTGGATATTGTTTCAGAAAAAGAAAATCATTCTAAGGGACTGTTAGAAGAAACTCTCCTCAAAATCAGAATCAGAAACCTGAGACGAGTGGGCAAATGTTGTCCTTTTACACTCATTTTGCAGTTCAGTGTCTTTAACATCCACAAACAGTAACAAATACCTTTTTTTACTTACTAGAAAACCAGAAGTGGTTGGGTCAAGACCCTAAACTAAGCTTTGAACTAAGCTTGAGAAATCCTCCTAAAGTAACAGAGGCAATTGAAGATACATTTCAGACTTTTTTTTGCTTCTTTTTAACAGGATTTTCTAAAGAAGCAGACTTACTTTAACAGACAAAACCTCATTAATGACAGGCATCAGAAGTATTTCCTGTCCTTTCTTTAGTTCTCTTTTGCTAGCCAAAGTCCTTTAAACAGCCACAGGGGACATGTCTAACTAACAGACAATGGTGGATGTAGTGACTACACCAGAAGGTGTCAAGGAAAAATATACATGGTCTGCGGAACCAGCAATGGCCACATCAGAGTCACCATCTGTGGCTGAGACAGCTTAATAACTTGCTGAAGGGGAAAAGGTTGCTTGAAAGCTTTCTTCTTTTTGTTGCTGGAAGAATGAAGAGCTGAGAAACTGGTAGGGTATTCCATGAAGAAGCCAAAAAAGATGCCTTAATCCAGGGGAAGTCTGACAAAAGTAGTCAATGAAACAGTTAAGTATTAAAAAGTGTTTTCTTCCACTAAAAGCACAGTAAAAATCACTTTAAACACTTACCCATCCCCCAAAAGTAAGTAACAGGAAACAGTAGTTTAAATAAGTTTTAATAACTTTTTCTCAAAAGTAAAATGTAATGCTCATAAAACATGACTAAAAGTCATATGACAGACATTAAAATACTTTTTTTCTTCTTATCTTAAAATAAATACAGTTACAGAAAGACTAAACTATTCTAACAAAAAGAAGATGTGGAGGTCTTTCCCCTCAAAGGGAACTTATCTGCCAGACAATGGTAAAGCATTAGCCAATAGACAATCCTTAAAAGCCCACAAGAGGACTGCTCTTCAGTGGCAGGAAAGTTGGGAAGGGCTTGGCACCCATACCACTTCTTTTCTTCAGCTCTGCTCAAGCTGATTAATGGTTTGAGCACATGGAAGGTGCCCTTAAGCTTTGGAAGCTGGCTGGCTATAATATCCTTAGCAGGACATAACCCACATAGCTAAGGTTACTGCAGCAGTGATCAAATGATTACAATTAAGAATTCCTCATATTTGAATCTTGAAATGAACAATAATGTATTAGTATAGAATCTATTAGTCTCCCTTAAAAACGTCATCTTCACTGGATGGACCTGAAGGTGTTCTTATTATTTTGTCCCTTCTTAAGCATTCATAGGTATATATGAAAAAAAATCTTATCTTAGTTTTCAATCCATGGATTTAAGTTGGTATGATATAGTTACCAACTTTGGCACCCACATAAATCCCTCCTGTTTTAATGTGGGTTTCAATACTACACTAAACTAAAACTTGGAAAAAGTTCTGTAGTCAAAGGAGGACTAAATCAAACCTGAAGCCGAACTGGGTGACAGGACTGAAGGCTTAAAATAAACAATTGTCAGAGGTGCATAATAAACCCCAATAATTAAGACAGCTTTGTGGCAAAGAGTGATAAAGCCCTGACTATGCACAGGCAATCTCAGTTTGACTTGTGGCTTGACTGCCCATAGAAGCTAGCTGGGGATGATGGGAGTGAGCAGCTGCTGCTGGCTCACGCATCCTAGGGCATACCTCTCAACCTCTTAGAGCAAGAAATCTGGACAAAGCAACAGATAATGGGGAAGCAAAGGCCCAAAAATAGGGACAATTTTTAAATAATGCTCTTACACACTTAGAAAGTTGATAAACTAACAGGTTTTGCATTAGCATAAATTTTCTGAAGGACATAAATTCTGAAACTCAAATGTTTGCCATTATTTTCTTACTTCAGTCCTCAATGATTTGCTAGTGATTTTCTAGAAAACCTCAAGGTTATGAAGAATAGGCCAAACATATTAGGCAGAAATCTGGGCATTCTGGGAAAATCTGGACAGTTGAGAGGTTATTCCTAGAGGAACCACATGGTTCTGGTTCACCAGAATGGTGACACCTAGCAGGAGTACTAGGTGTTCGCCCAATGGAGTTCCATGCTGGCCGAGTTTGCACTATCATAGTGCATTCACACTAAACAGCCAAGGAAAATTAGCATGTAGAGGCAAACAATCCCTTGTAAATTAGTGACTGCAGGCTCAGATGAGCTGCTGAGAGGGGAGGGGTTCTTTCACAGACACAATGTAAGCCACCTCCTCAAGATCGGCAAATTGTCCCACTCCCTATTACCCAACTTTCACAGGGGATGTCTCGGCAGGAAAGAATGGGCTCCATTTCTAATGTGTTAGTTGCTCAAAGACAAGATTGACAGGTCTTGGGAACCACAAAAATAAATAAATAAATAAATAAATGCATACATACATACTTAAAAATAAACTCCTTCATAATTAAACCATTGTGTTGTCGGACCCTGTAAGGTCTCAGTGGACACCAACAAAGGCATCAACAAAAGTACTGCTAAAGTGTTAGTGTTCTGGCAGGGGTCTATATTACCTGATCAAATGTTTAGGTTAGTGAATACCTAAACATCAACCTGATAATATCGAAAAATTAAAACAGCGAATGGCCGATTTAATGTAGGCAATGAATTTCCTCGGCCGCAAAAAAAATAAAAAAATGTTAAACCAAAATGAACTGGGGGGCTTTGCCCCTCACACCCCCGATGTCTGGGGCTGTGCCCCCCAAAAACCCCCTAACTAAATATATCAACTCTGAGATCGCTCTACAGTTGGAAAGAGGCAAGATCTACATAATGGCCAAGGGAATTCTTTCCCTGTGTTAAATCGTCCGTTCATGTTTTTTGCTTTCGCTATTACCAGTTCGACGTTTAGGTATTCGCTAACCTAAATGTTCGATCAGGTAATAGCAGCCCTTCTGGCAGCACTGAAGATTCGTGAAGAGAATGTTGGTACTTTAGAAAATTAAGGTATGTTCCTGTGTATGGGAGTCATTTCAAACTTATTCCTTATTTCAGAAGTACTAGAATGTCTCCTTTACCTCAGCTTTTTAACAGTTTTTAGATGATTCCTCTCTATCAGGTTTTTTATTGTCCTACTTTTTCTCTTTTACTGAAAGTCATTTCTTTCATAATTGAAAGCAGAAAAAAAGAACCAAAGCCAAGTTAAAAACACCGAAAGTGGATGTAAAAATAGCTATTTCATGTTTATCGGAAGTATTAAATTAACGTATCTAATGAAAACAGCAACAGTGAATTAGACCAAGCACTATAAGTTAAAAATAACTTTGACGCTGTATCAGGATGTAAAGCATTTGAGGCAGAAGAAAACTGAACAAACTGTTTAACAAAGTTAGCCTTGTGGATCTGCCTTGTACACTCACCCAAGATTCCATAGACCGCAGGCATGTATTCAGTATAAGCCATCACTGGGGATAAGAGTTTGATATTCAAAAAGCTGAGCAGGATAATGACATGGAACGTGTCATAAAACCTTAATATTATAATGAGGTTCCCCTGCAACAAAGTT
Organism: Protopterus annectens; assembly: GCF_019279795.1. Classification (NCBI taxonomy): domain Eukaryota; kingdom Metazoa; phylum Chordata; order Ceratodontiformes; family Protopteridae; genus Protopterus; species Protopterus annectens. The sequence goes on along the minus strand of NC_056726.1, from coordinate 1,998,621,665 downwards.
TTTTTGTAAAATATATATATATATATATATATATATATATATATATATATATATATATATATATATACATATATACACACATGACTGAAAAGCAAGATACTGACTTTCATTTGACTGAGACCACGATACCTAATTTTCAAAATACTGAAAACTCATTTGACTGAGTCTGATTATACTGGAAGCTTACAATGCTGAATTTCACAATACTGAATTTTAAGCCATAGATGTGATGTGTGTTTCCCTTCAACTGTGACTTGCTTGTGATAAAAAACATTAATGTAACTTAAAGTGCAGACTGTCAGAATACAGCTAGTAGAGTAGAAAGTAGTGTTACAGTGTTTCTATATGTGGGTATGTCTCTCTACATTTTAATGGGAAGTAGCTAAAGTAATATGGCAGACATTTTGTGCACTTCCAGCAGTACTGGCAGTGTGTACAGTACTGTAAGGTAAGTAAAAGGTATATGCCCTTTTCCCCACTGAAGTGTGATACTGGAGTTATATATATATATGATTTACCATTAAAATTTTGCCGTGCAATTGCACGGCTATGAAGTGTTCGAACAAGAGATGTTTGAATACTTCATATTTCAGCAGGTTACATGAGCGAATGTTATAATTGTGAATGGACTGTGCATTCGCAATTATAACGTTCGCTCATGTAAATGGATTGAGGTACAGTGTGGCTAGGCAAACACATCCCTTTCCTCACTGTAGTGCGATCTCGGAATTGGAATATTAAGTTGGGGGGTGGGGGGTGCAGGGGGGCTTGCCCCCCTGCATAAATGGGATTTTAGGCTAGCTAGTTAGGGAGTTAAGGGAAGGGTGGGATTGCTGTGTGTCAAAAATGTCATGAGCGATATTTTCGACATTAACAGCTGTTTTTCGACATTCGGTATTGTGTACTTTCGGTGAAAGACTTTGCTAATAAGTACACTTTTTTCTTTATTTTCGAAATTATGATAGTAAACTGTCAAAGGAAAAAACTTCAAAGACCAATACATGTAAGGTTCAGTTAAGGCACTTTAATCTACTTGCTGCAAGGAGACAAAAACATGCAAATACAAGGATTTGTCTAACTACTAACAGGAAGTATGTTCATTCTTATACTGTTTTACAAGACATGGCCTTCTAAGCTGACGTAATCAAACACAACTTTTAGCATCGTCCTACAGCAGATGTTACTTCAGATTTTCTGCTGACATGACTAGATTTGTGAGAAACTTTTCAGGAAAAACAACCTGGCCTTGGTGACCATTAATCCATTTACAAACATCTATTGTACAGTGTTACATTTCAAGGTATTCTTCTAATACAGATACAAGCAAATGCTGATTGCAGTTCATATTTTCAAGCAGGCTTTGTCCTAATTATCTGTAACTTCTACAGCTGTTTATTTTCACACAGCACAGCGGAACTTCTTAGCTAAGTTTCATACAAGTAGTATTGTTCTATTCATTATTTTCCTAACGCAAGCAGAAATCACCTGCTTCTCAGTAAATTTCCAAGGCACATGCAAGATTTTAGCTAACAATACAAGGTCAGAAAGCATCTGCAGTTTGTACAGATTTATACAGTATGAAATAGAATAAATGTGTTAACCCTTTTCAAGCTCTAAATGCACTAAGCATATTACTAATACACACATTAATACATATTTTCTGACATTTCCCCCCTATTAATACTTTTATTCTACTTTCAAAATAAGCATAAACAGTTTGCTTTCTTCTCCTAACCTCTTCCACTCAGGATTTGCAGTTAAGAGAGTCATTCAGTTTAAAATTATGAAAGCACTATCAGTTTTTTAACAGTTCTTCAAACTCAGTACTTTGATATAAGGTTTCAGAAATCGACATGTCTATAAAGTCTTTAATCAGTCTTTTCATGCAGGGGATACCACACCAAACACATACTCCCAGTAGGGGCATACCTACACAAATGGCAATCAGGATGTTCATTAGGATGGTACCCCACCCCCCAAACCATTTCTGGAAAAAGTCCGTCAGTGGGTTTGGGCCTGGTTTGGTCATGTCCGACACTCGCTGAATTACCTCAAGATGATTGTCTATCTCGATTTTATGGTCAGGAATATACGAACAGCATTCTTCTTGGATTAAAGCGCAAGTACCATCTCTCGCCACTAGGGTGAAGTCGAGAGCCATGCGGTTTTGGAGCACTAGAGTTCTCATAGCATTCAGTTCATCAGTCACCAATTCGAGAGCAGAAAAAGTTGCATTGCTCATTACTTCGAGAAGTTTCAACAGTTTTCTCAGCTCCCAAATTGATTTCACTGCTCCATATGCTGGTAATATGCCTGCCCACAATATAACGCTATCACTCAAGTCCATGTGTGTCAGTTCTTTGCCTACGGAATGATGGTCTTTCCAACGCGCATCGATTTGTCCCACTAGATTCACAGGTTTCTTGACGACCGCTCGGGCATTTCAAATTTTTCCTCGAGGCAACACTGTAGTGTGTCGTATGGCCGGAACCAGCTAACCCAAAAAACAACTGCCGGACCAATTCTCAGGTAACCACTTGTATGCCTTTCTGCCACACACAAAATAACAGTCCTCTACTTTAGCAGTAACCTTGCTATGAATATACACTCGCCCTGCATGAAACATTTTTCTATCAATTATAGACAGCTGTTTATAAAGAACAGAATTATGTTTTACTTCATCAAGTGTCTTATGCATCAATCCAAGAAATGAATCATAGTTTGTATTACAATAAAGATCTACTTTGTTACCTTTAGTGTAACATCTGTAAGGAACAGTCACATTGCAATTGCTCCAACCCACCTGAACAGTAGCATTTTTATAAAAACACACAGTTCCCTTTTGTGGAACAGACAAGTGCAATGCTATTTTATCTTGTTCATAGGTTCATAGGTTCATACTAGGCTATCTGCCCTGGGGCAATTATAAGCCTAGCCCGATTCTGTATGGCTTACGCCACCCCTTGATTTGAGTATACTGTGCCCTTTTTAAGGTTTAGTTTACTGTGCCTCTGTCTAATAGTGACACAGGAGTAATCCCTGGGACAAACCTACGATCCCCCATCCACCTATTGAGATTCTTCTTGAAGAGATTCAGTGAGGTGTTCTGCCTCACATGAACTGGAATTCTATTCCAGAGTGAAGGGAGCCTCTGGGTTATGAACCTGTCCCTCCAGCAAGTTCTATTTATTTCTGTGCTGAGGTTCAAGTCCTTTGAGTGTGTGGCTCTAAGGGATTTAGATTTACTGAGGTGGAGCATGTCCATTAATTCTGGATTTGACATAGCTTTGTATGTCAGGCATAGATCGCCTAGAAGTAGGCCGTATGCAACTGAGTATAGCTGGAGTTTTTTTAACCGAGCATTATATGGCATCTGTTTGAGACCCTTGATCCTCTTGGTGAGATACTTTTGGGGTCTTTCTAATTGCTGCAGGTGTCAGGTAAGGTACATCCCAAAAGGGGCATTGTATTCTATGATGGGCCTGATGAGGGATGAATAAAGGGGCACGATTACCTCTCTTGATCTAGATGTGAAACCCTTTGTGATGAGGTGGGCTATGTAGAAGGTCTTCCTTACCACTTTGGCAATGTGGTTTTCAAAGGAGAGATTGCTATCAACTTGGGTCCCCAGGTCCCTAATAACTTTCTCTGTACTTAATGGGTTTCCGCCTATGTGGTAATTTGTGGGCACATTGTTTTTGCCAAAGGGTATGACTATACATTTTTTGGCATTTAGCTTTAAACCATGGCGCTGGCACCAGTTATCTGTCTCTATGAGACCTTTTTGAAGGATGTTTGTGTCAGCTGGAGAGTCGATTATGGCACCCAGTTTGCAGTCGTCTGCGAACTTGGTGAGCCATAGTCCTCCCACGTTGGCCTGTACCTCGGAAAAGTATATACCGAACAAGAGTGGTCCCAGGACAGAACCCTGTGGGACGGCACTTGTGACCGGTTTCAAGTCTGACATGGCTCCAGCAACTCTCACTCTGTGGGTTCTGTCTTTGAGCCAGTTTGCAACCCATCTTGTGACATAGGAGTTTATATTTAAGCTGGATAGCTTATCTATGATGCCCAAGTGGGGTATTGTGTCAAATGCCTTTGCAAGGTCCAGATAGGCTGTGTGGACTACCTTCCCTTTATCTATGGCTTTGGTGACTGTTTCGAAGAAGTCAACCAGGTTCAAAAGGCAGGATCTGCCCTTGACAAAGCCGAACTGGGTAGGATCTAGTGTCTGTAGGTCCCCAATGTCTTTGTTTATGAGCTCCATGATGATCCTCTCCATAGCTTTGCAGACTAAGCTAGTCAGGCTTATGGGGCGATAGTGTCCAGGGTCTGTAGAGGCTCCACCTTTGTGGAGTGGGACCACTGTTGCTGTACACCATTCTGTGGATACATATCCTGTAGTGAGGCTGAGATTGTATAGATGTTTTATTTGAGGGATTAGTTCCTCTTGGAGTTCATGTAGGACGCAACCTGGGACGCCATCTGGTCCCATGGAAGCAGTGTTTTTTGCTTTGGAGAGGGCAGCCTTCACCTGAGCATCAGAGATGTTTGGGAGGCAGCCCTCTGCCAGGGTAGATACTTGCTCTTTTGGGGGGGAGGGGGTGGAGAAGTTTGCACTGAACCTGTCTGCCAGGATATTGGCGATGTCTGTGGGTTCAGTGTATTTTTTGTCATTTAGAATCAACTCAGAACAAGTCTGGGAGTTGCATCCCAGGTTCCTAACATAACTGAAAAAGCCTTATGATTGTCTTTGGTGTCCTGTGCAATTTTTCTCTCGAAGCTGGCCTTGGAGGATTTTATGAGGGATCGTAATTTTTTGCTAGTACTGATCAGAGATGCCTTCCCTATTAGGGATTTTGCTGTATCATGTAGTAGCTTCCTCCTTCTGTTGTACAGTTTATTTATGGCAGGTGTCCACCAGACTGGACACCTGCCTTTGGATGATTGGGTCTTGGTTTTGTTTGGGATAGCATGATCCATGCATTCCTGGAGATGTCCATAGAATGCGTTTATATAGGATTCTGCAGTTTGGGCCGTAGTTTCCACTGGCCCTGGGGCCTTGAAGGATTCCACTTCAGTTTTGAGAAGTGAGAAGTTCGCTTTTGAGAAGTTTTTTACTGTGGTTTTCTAGGCTGGGGTGGGGTCAGGATGTGGACATCCAGTGAAATTAATTTATGGTCTGATCTTACCAATGAGGGATATACTTCTGGTGTGGAGCATAGAGTCCCCATGTTGGTAATGGTCAGGTCTAGTATGTTGTCCCCTCTTGTGGGAGTGGTGGCTAGTTGTTCCATAGCATTTGAGTTTATAATTTCCAGGAACCTTTGGGCTAAGGTGCTGGGGCTTGAGTAGTGCTCCCAGTCAATGTTTGGGTAGTTGAAGTCACCCAATATAATGGTGTTCGGAGAGATCTTCATGTTTTCCAATGTTTTCAGGAAAGCCGAGTGGGACTCCTGTCTTTGAGAGGGTGGTCTGTAGTATGCTATAAACTGAAAAGCAGTCTTGCCCACTGTTAGTTGCACATAGATGGTCTCCGATACTTCGTGCAATGCCACTAACCTGGAGGTGTGGATATCCTTGATAAATATGGAAACTCCACCTCCTTTTGTGGTTCGGTCCGGGTTTTGGGGCCAAAATGCATGATATGAGGTATAGCCTGGTAGTGCTGAGGTGCTCTCTGGAGCCTTGAACCAGGTTTCTGTCACTGCACAGATATCGATGTTCTCCATACTGAGGAGAGCTTCGAGTGCATGGATCTTGAGGTTAAGACTTCTGGCGTTAAGCAGCACTACCCTTAGTTTCTTGTTCCTTGTGCTGTCTATGGGGGTGGGTTTGACTTTTGAGCCTTGCCTAAAAAAGGCACTATGGGGGTGGCAAGAGCCTTTGCCAACATCCGAAAGCCCAGTGGTGACAGGTGCAAGCCGTCCCTAGCGAAGCAACATGGCTTGTCGAGCATGTCATCCCAGGCTGACAGACACTGGATCCCCTTTGAATGACACCAAAATTTTAGCCAGTTGTTAAAATTGATCATTTTATCTTTGTACTTTGGCATCATTCTAGGTGAGGGTAAGATGCTGCTCAAGGTCAGGGTCATACCAGCCTGAGCTACATGATCAGAGAGCTCCTCTATGTCTCTTTTCATGTAGTCCAGGGAGGTACGTCTCAGGTCATTCACACCAGCATGTACAATGACTGAGTCATATTTGTATTTGCTTTGGAGTGACCAGAGTGCTTGCGTTATGTGGCGGATCCTAGCACCCGACAGGCAGCTCACCGTGACCTTCTCTTTATTCAGCCTGGTGAGCGGGACGTCAGTGTGTCTGACAATAGAGTCACCTATTACAAGAGTATCAGGTGTGTTATTCAGCCTTAAGGGCTGTGGCTGCTTGGCACACTGACTTTGTGGGCTATGTGTTGTGCGTGTTTTGTTTTGAGGTAGCGTTTGCTTGGATGTCTGCTTTGGAGGTCTCTGTTGCTTAGGTAGATTTTTATTTAGAGCCTCCGAGTATGTTTTTGTGTATTTATGTGTTTGGTTCGCTGATATGGTGGGACTATGTGATACTGGAATTGTGTTGTGTGAGGTTACCTTCTCCTCCTGACTGGTTACACCAGTTTTGAGATGAGAGAGCTCAGCCTCCAGTTTGGCTAAATAGTTGCATCTCTCACATATATTTGAACCTGTTTGGAGGAGGAGAGGGTTGTCCGTGTACATGAGACAGTTGTAACATTGCCTCAAAATTCCCAGATTCACCAGCTGGACTGGAGAGGAAACCATTGACTGACCTTTGGACATGCTAGAGTAATATAGGGAAATTGAATTTAAGACGGACCAATAGAGGACAGGGTAATCGTAGAGAGTATAAGAGTAAGTAGTGCTTATGGTTTAATAGTGCTAACTTGTAGGATTACTTAATTGGACCAGTGAAGGGCCTTAGAATGAGAATATAGTGTTTAAATTGAGAGATAGAGCAGTTCTAAGGGAAAAAGTGAAGAGCAGACTTTGTGGAGCCAGGAATAGTTTAAACCCAATTAGGCGGCACTGCCCGCTGTTGCGCTATGCACAAAAACACGCAAAACCATGCAAAAGAGGGTTTTAAGAGAGGAAGATGAAGGAGTTTGGAATTGACCCAAAATGGCCAATAAAACTACAATTTCAAGTCAGTAACCACTCCCACAGGGGCAGGCAGGCTGCTCAATGTTTTTCACTGCCACTGATCAACAGAGAGACTTCCCTTTAGCCCAAGCAAAAAATGGCCTCCAAGAAACTTACAAACAGTTCAAGAACAGCAAGCCTGTAACTGAACTTTTTTAAATCTCAGAAAAGTGGGAAAAAAGCAAGATTGTTTGTTTTTTTGTTTTTTTAAGGAAAGCAGAGGTTCACAAGTATCAACAAGTTATAACAGTGCAGTAAATGACCCCACACAAGAGTGCTAGGCCAAAGACAGATAAAATGCAAGTTTTGAGAAAAAACGATTTTAAAAATAAGTGCAAACAGGAAATTCAGTAAACAGCTCTAGGTTGTGCTCTAAATACAGTTACTAATGCAGAAATCAAGTTTAACAAGCCAGAAAATGCTCAAAATAGGCGGCTATGCAGAAAAACTTAGCAAATAAACAGAGGAAAAATACTTAAAATCTCAAAAGTGGCTCCTTTCTTCTCTCAGTGTTTTCTCCTCTTGGTGGGTGCTTCACCAACAGCCAACAAGCATGAAAAGATGCCAAAACCACGAGGCAACCAGGTTTTAAGAGAGGAAGATGAAGGAGTTTGGAATTGACCCAAAATGACCAATAAAACTACAGTTTCAAGTCAGTAACCACTCCCACAGGGGCAGGCAGACTGCTCAATGTTTTTCACTGCCACTGATCAACAGAGAGACTTCCCTTTAGCCCAAACAAAAAATGGCCTCCAAGAAACTTACAAACAGTTCAAGAACAGCAAGCCTGTAACTGAACTTTTTTAAATCTCAGAAAAGTGGGAAAAAAGCAAGATTTTTTTTGTTTTTTTTCAGAGATAGCAGAGGTTCACAAGTATCAACAAGTTATAACAGTGCAGTAAATGACCCCACACAAGAGTACTAGGCCAAAGGCAGATAAAATGCAAGTTTTGAGAAAAAAAAAAATTAAAAATAAGTGCAAACAGGAAATTCAGTAAACAGCTCTAGATTGTGCTCTAAATACAGTTACTAATGCAGAAATCAAGTTTAACAAGCCAGAAAATGCTCAAAATAGGCAGCTATGCAGAAAAACTTAGCAAATAAACAGAGGAAAAATACTTAAAATCTCAAAAGTGGCTCCTTTCTTCTCTCAGCGTTTTCTCCTCTTGGTGGGTGCTTCACCAACAGCCAACAAGCCTGAAAAGATGCCAAAACCACGAGGCAACCAGGTTTTAAGAGAGGAAGATGAAGGAGTTTGGAATTGACCCAAAATGGCCAATAAAACTACAGTTTCAAGTCAGTAACCACTCCCACAGGGGCAGGCAGGCAGCTCAATGTTTTTCACTGCCACTGATCAACAGAGAGACTTCCCTTTAGCCCAAGCAAAAAATGGCCTCCAAGAAACTTATAAGCAGTTCAAAAACAGCAAGCCTGTAACTGAACATTTTCAAATCTCAGAAAAGTGAGAAAAAAGCAAGATTTTTTGGGGGGGGGTTTTGTTTTTTTTCAGAGATAGCAGAGGTTCACAAGTATCAACAAGTTATAACAGTGCAGTAAATGACCCCACACAAGAGTGCTAGGCCAAAGACAGATAAAATGCAAGTTTTGAGAAAAAAACGATTTTAAAAATAAGTGCAAACAGGAAATTCAAACAGCTCTAGGTTGTGCTCTACATACAGTTACTAATGCAGAAATCAAGTTTAACAAGCCAGAAAATGCTCAAAATAGGCGGCTATGCAGAAAAACTTAGCAAATAAACAGAGGAAAAATACTTAAAATCTCAAAAGTGGCTCCTTTCTTCTCTCAGCGTTTTCTCCTCTTGGTGGGTGCTTCACCAACAGCCAACAAGCCTGAAAAGATGCCAAAACCACAAGGCAACCAGGTTTTAAGAGAGGAATATGAAGGAGTTTGGAATTGACCCAAAATGGCCAATAAAACTACAGTTTCAAGTCAGTAACCACTCCCACAGGGACAGGCAGGCTGCTCAATGTTTTTCACTGCCACTGATCAACAGAGAGACTTCCCTTTAGCCCAAGCAAAAAATGGCCTCCAAGAAACTTACAAACAGTTCAAGAACAGCAAGTCTGTAACTGAACTTTTTTTAAATCTCAGAAAAGTGGGAAAAAAGCAATATTTTTTTTGTTATTTTGTTTTTTTCAGAGATAGCAGAGGTTCACAAGTATCAACAAGTTATAACAGTGCAGTAAATGACCCTACACAAGAGTGCTAGGCCAAAGACAGATAAAATGCAAGTTTTGAGAAAAAACGATTTTAAAAATAAGTGCAAACAGGAAATTCAGTAAACAGCTCTAGGTTGTGCTCTATATACAGTTACTAATGCAGTAATCAAGTTTAACAAGCCAGAAAATGCTCAAAATAGGTGGCTATGCAGAAAAACTTAGCAAATAAACAGATGTTTGATGTAATGGTTGAGGTATCATAAATCAAGTTCTCCCAGGTCTCATTGACCCCTAGGTGGACTGTAGTCATTAATAACCCCCGTATGCTGTTGGCAAAACTGAGCAAATCCAGCAATTCAAAACATTGAAAGTCTCAGCATACACATATTTAATTGCCTGGTAAGTGTTAAAGTTTGGATGCCAGTTTATGAGTAATGCTTCACGTTTATTCAGTTCAGTCTATGTGGCTGGGAAAAGAAAAGGCCACAACAAAAAGATTATTGTCACTAGTACAGTTAACAGGATGATTATGCAATACTTCTGAAGAAAGGGTTGTTCTGCATTCCTGTTTCTTCTGGACTCTATAATTTTTGCTCTTGGCATGTAACAAGATTTTTGTCCAGTTCAAAGTTTTTAACTAATTTACAGTGTGTCAGGTGGATTCAGGAGGCATGCTCCGTGATTTTGACTGCAGTGGGTGTTGACAAAAGCACTTGATATGGACCTTCCCACTTTGGAGATGCCCAATTCTTCTTCTTAACTACCTTCAGCCAGATCCACGTTCCAGGGGGCACTGCCACTTCTGACGGTCTGGTTCGTTCTTCATCTGAAACAGAATTTACCTGCAACAAATGTTTAGAATTTAACAAATTACACATATACTCTGCTAATGTACTGTCAGCTTCCTGGTCTGCGAGCATGAGAGATTTCCACTGAGGTATATAATAAGCCCTTCAAAAGAGTTTTTTGAAAGGAGTCAATCCTTTTGCATTCGGAACAGTTCTCATGCTCAACAGTGCCAGGGGCAGACAGTGCATCCAATTTCTCTATGTTTCTGTTATTAGCTTTCTTACCTTACTTTTTAAAATCCCATTATGCCTCTCTACTAGCCCTGCAGATTGTGGATGATACGCACAATGTTTTTTTAAAGAAATACCAAAATGTCTACTTAACTGCTGTATGGCCTGGTTCACGAAGTGTGTGCCGTTGTCACTGTAGAGCCTTTCCGGAATGCTGAATCAAGGGATGATTTCTTTAACAAGAACTTTGGCCACAGTCGTAGCATCTGGAATTTTAGTCGGAAAGGCTTCCATCCATCTTGAAAACATATCTACAATGACAAGACAATACTTCTTATTTTCACATTTATTCAACTCTATGAAATCCATACAGATGGTATGAAACAGATACGGTGGTGCAGGGAAACCCCCTTGCTTGGGCTTTAGCTCCCCTTGTGCATGATGTTTATTACAAACGTGGCATATCGCACAGAATTTTTTAGAGTAATTTGAAAAGCCATATGTCGTGAACACTTGGTTCACCAGCTGTACCATCTCCCCTGTTGAGACATGACTCTGCCCATGGCTCAACAAAGCTGCATATCTAAACAAATTAGATGGCAATATCGGTTTCCCTTCTTTAGAGATGTACAGCCCCTTTTCGAGAATTGCTCCTCGTTTTACCCATCTTTGTTTTTCAGCTTGCGTAGTAAGTGTCTGCATTGTTTTTAACATTTTTAAGTATAAAATCTCAGAGGGTTGTAATTCCTCATTCAAAAGAAATGCTTCTGAAGTTGCCTGCTTTGCAGCTGTATCAGCTCTCGCATTACCTTTTGAAATCCTATCCTGTTGCTTGGTATGAGCTATGCATTTACAAATAGCTACTTTCTGAGGTAACTGAATAGATTCTAAAAGATCTAAAATAAACTGTGCATGATTGATTGGTTTGCCAGTAGATGTTATCATTCCTCGATTTTTCCACTGTTGCGCAAAAACATGTACAGTAAAAAAAGCGTACTGGCTGTCAGTAAAAATGTTCACACATTTACCCTTTGCTAAGGTACATGCCCGTGTCAAGGCAATCAATTCTGCTACCTGTGCAGATAAACTGTGTGGTAAAGATTTTACTTCTATAATGTCTGTGTCAATAACTGCTGCATATCCTGCTAGGTTCTGTTCTCTAGGACCCCTTTTGCATAAGCCATCCACGTAGCATGTCACCTCGACATCATCCAAGGGAACATCCATAAGATCTTTTCTAGGCAGTGTCTTTTGCTCAATCACCTGCAGGCAGCTGTGTGGCATGCCATCTGCAGGGGTTGGGAGCAAGGTAGAAGGGTTCAAAGTAGTACATCATTCAATTGTCATATGAGGTTGGCTCAACAATGTAGTCATACAGGAAAGATGCCTAGCAGGGGAAAGATATGCTACCTTCTCTTGCAGTAAAATAATCGCGACTGCATGAGGCACTCTCAATGTGAGAGGGTGGAACAACACTACTGAGGCCGAAGCCTGTACTGCCATTGCAGCTGCAACTACTGCTTGTACACAGTGAGGTAAAGACCGTGCCACTGGGTCCAGTTGTGATGAATAATAAGCAATAGGGCGTTGCTTGTCCCCATGCTGCTGTGTTAACACTGATGTCATATAACCTTGCTTACAATCTACAGTTTGGAAAAAACGTTTATAATAGTTTGGTAATCCCAAAACTAATGAGGACGCTATTAACTGTTTCACTTTGCAGAAAGCAGATTCTGCTTTTGGTGTCCATTGTATCAAATCCTGTGCTGCCATAGGCTTTTTATAAATCAGGTTAGTCAGCAGTGCAGATTCCAGGGCATAGTTTGGAATCCAACTCCAACAAAAATTAGTCGTACCCAGGAAGGACATTATTTCCTTCTTGGTAGGAGGTTTTGGTGCTTGCAAAATCGCTATTTTTCTGTCCTCATCTAATGTCCTACCCTCCTTGGATATTACATATCCTAGGTATTTAACTTTTTTTTTTTCCAAAGCTGCAGTTTATTTTTGTTTACTTTATGTCCTTCAGTGGCTAAAAATTGTAATAGCGCTATAGTATCTTCTTTGCAATCTTGCTGGGTGGGGGCCGCCAGCAGGATATCATCAACATAAAGCAAAATCTGACTACCTCTTGGTGGGGTAAATCCCGCCAAGTTGCTCGCCATTTCTTGCGAGAATATCGTTGGACTTTCACAATACCCCTGTGGTAGTCACGTATATGTATACCTTTTACCCTGAAATGTGAATGCAAACCAATGCTGGCTGTCAGGGTGTATCGGTATCGAAAAGAACGCATTGCTAATATCTACCACAGAAAAATATTTCTGTTGAGGTTTTAAATCATTCAACAGGGTGTGTGGGTCTGGCACCGTAGGTGCCCTTGGTATTACTGCGTCATTTACAGCTTGTAAATCTTGGACCATAAGCCACTCCCCATTCACTTTCTTAACAGGAAATAAGGGTGTGTTACATGGTGAATCAGGAGATTCCACCAGCACCTATATGTATACCTTTTCCCCTGAAATGTGAATGCAAACCAATGCTGGCTGTCAGGGTGTATTGGTATAGAAAAGAATGCATTGCTGATATCTACCACAGAAAAATATTTCTGTTGAGGTTTTAAATCATTCAACAGGGTGTGTGAGTCTGGCACCGTAGGTGCCCTTGGTATTACTGCATCATTTACAGCTTGTAAATCTTGGACCATAAGCCACTCCCCATTCGCTTTCTTAACAGGAAATAAGGGTGTGTTACATGGTGAATCAGGAGATTCCACCAGCACCCCTTCCTTAAGTAAAGTTGCTATAATAGGTTTTATTCCTACCTCTGCATCTTTTCCCAAGGGATGCTGTCTTTTTTGTGGTCTAAATGCTGACTTTGGCGTAATAGTAACTGGTCCTGCTGTACGAGTAAGTCCTACATCTGATTTTCCTGTTGACCAGAGAGTTTTTGGTATATTCTGTAAGGCATTCTCTTCCTCCTTCAGTAGGAGTGCTAATCAGCTGTCCTTGCTAGACTACAAGTGTACAGCTGGGCAGGTCGGAGTTATCCAGTTCAACTTCTGCATTTCTATTCCCTGTTCTGACAGTTCTAACTCTGTCTGCTTCTCCCATCTCGTGACTTTTTCTCCCAAGTCTACCCATTTCACATTTTTGTCCTTAGTTAAGCTAACATGTGGTAATCGATTAGATTTATAAAGTGCAAAGAACTCCTGGGGCAATGAACAGCTGACTACACTGTTCCCTTCTGTGTCCCAGTACAGATTATGCAATATCAATCTGTTTGCACGATTTCTAAACAATTCTTGCTCATATTCCTTATCAGGTCCTGGTGTGTTACAGCAATACAGAGTACAGTGCAACAAATGTTGTTTATCCATGTCAAGGGAGGGGAACTTGCTGATGGCTACGTTCATCATCTCTTCAGTCACTGCCCATGGACCAGTCGTAACCAAGTCCTGGCTGTACCAATAAAATATTTCACCCTCCGATTGCACTGCAAAGGTATCAATTTGTCGCTGCGCTTCCATACCCTGCATAGTCGGAACTACTGCTATACCAAATAGCTGCATAAGGTCTCTGCCCAAGAGGTTGACTGGGCATTTTGCAGAAACAACAATTTTGCTTTTCTGGGTCAATCCTGAAACAGGATTAGTTATCACAATATTATGGGAGAGGGGCTCCCGATACAGCTGTCCATTAGCTGCTTTCACTAATATGTAATCAGGTAACTCTGAATTCTCTGGCAATTTGGAGGGATGTATCAGGGTCCGTGATGCCCCTGAGTCACACAAGAATCTGACTTCCCTCCCTTCTACCAGGAGTTTAACTTCTGGTTTCGTGTCTGCTAAATAGAGCTCTAAGCTCAATAGAGTCAAATCCAATATTTCATTCTCTTCACTATCCGTGATTTCCTGCACTACCTCTATTTCTTCTGTCACATTCTCTACTCCCTCTATCACATACTCATTTGTCCTTTCTCTGCTATCCCCTTCTAGTGATTCCTGACTACCATATAGACAGTCCTCACCCTCCTTATCTTCTGTGGTTGCCTTCTTGTTTTTCCTGCAATCCCTTGCCAAGTGTCCCTTTTTACCACATTTAAATCATTCGCCCCTTTTCTTTCGCCCTTCAAAGTCCTCTGATCGTTGATCAGATTGTTTGTTTCCCTGGGCATTTTTCTTGCCCTTTTTCCCGGACTGTACTACATAAACTTCTGCTCCATCTTCTACAGAAAATACTTGGGCTTTCTTCTTCTTTTTTTCTATTAAAATGCCTTTCGGCATGCCTAGCATATTCAAGCAATGACTGTAACCTGCTTGTACAATGATCTACCATGTGCTTTGTAATAAAACTACTTATGGGTGCAATACTGCCTTTCAAAAATGCATTCTTTAACTGCTATTCATATGGGGAATCATGTGTCTGATCTTCAGGAACCTGCATTCCATAGTGGTTATTAAAACATTCTAACAGTCTGGCATAATATCTGTCAACAGTTTCGACTTCTTGTTGGATGCATTGATTAATGCAAGTCCAGTCTGCCCTAGGCTTCCATTTCTCAGAGATTTAGTCTGTAAGACCTTTCACTCTGTTGTCTAACTCTGTGCGGCTATGTGGGAGGGGCCTGAACGCAGCGTCACGGGGATTCCAGTCGCCACTAATCATGTGCCAATCTGGCCCCACAATTTGTCTGACTACTTTTTCTACCTCTTCTCCGTTTAAATTATAACTTAGCCTCATTCCTTGCAAATCTTCTAAGAACTTTCTAAAATTAACTTTTGGATGGGGAATTCCCTCATTGGCTTTCCGGATGTCTTCCGGAGTCCAGGGTCTATACACTAAAATAGTTGGGTCCTGACCTTCTTGCCCTGCCTGAGGATTAGGCACTTCTATAAGTGGGCATATTTCTTCCTCACTCATAGATTGTGAATTTCTACCCATTTGATATAATTCAATGTCCCCTTTTGAATTACCTGCCCGTGTTCGAGACCTGGTCTCGATGGGATCTCTAATAAACGGTTTTGCTTTTGTAGTGTCTCTATTTATGGTAACAGCAGGATATCGCGGGGGTGGACTAACTTGTTCACTTGCCTCATATTCTGGTAAGGGAGGCGGAGGGGCTGATGCTATTACTAAATTATTGTCCTCCTTATCTAAAAACATTGCTTTTGAATCATTATTCTTTTGTTCCCTTTGGTTTACTTCCTCAATCCACCTGTGTGCCTGAGGAATTCCTAATTGACGATGCTTTTTTACCCGACCTTTAGAATCAGTTTTAAGCTGTTTGACAAGGTTGACAAGCAAGAATTTTTCTAGTTTACCATCAAATTCATACTTATTAACTCATTTTGAGTAGTTTTTAATATTATCAGCACGCTGTGACTGCATGTATTTCGCGTCTTTGGTTAACGACAGATTTTGGGACTTTTTTGTAGAATTATTACCCATTTTGTTCTACCCTTTCAATCATTACGTAACACCTTATTTTGTAACATGGTACCATGGATATTTTTATAGTCTCTTCAGAATGACTGCCTACCTGCTCTGTTTCCCCTGATCTAGGACAAGACAGTAATCTTTCTGTCCCTGACTTATAAACAAAGTCTCTAACAGAACAAATACAAATCTAGTCCCTGATCTAAAACAGAAAAAAGAAGGTAGATTCACCTTACCTGAGCCTTCGTGATTGATCACCTGGTTTGAGTAAACCCGTCCTTCAGTCGCAGATCAGAAAGTGGCTGGCCTCTTTTGTACGACAATTCAGTCGGAGGACGTTTCAAGTAAGAAGAACCAATGTGGTTTCTTCCCCGTACAGTTTCAAGCCACCTGGCCTGTCTGATCCGAGGCGAAGTGAAGATTTCCAGTCCGAAGGACCAATCTGTCAAAGGAAAAAACTTCAAAGACCAATACACATAAGGTTCAGTTAAGGCACTTTAATTTACTTGCCGCAAGGAGACAAAAACATGCAAATACAAGGATCTGTCTAACTACTAACAGGAAGTATGTTCATTCTTATACTGTTTTACAATACATGGCCTTCTAAGCTGACGTAATCAAACACAACTTTTAGCATTGTTCTACAGCAGTTGTTACTTCAGATTTTCTGCTGACATGACTAGATTTGTGAGAAACTTTTCAGAAAAACAACCTGGCCTTGGTGACCATTAATCCGTTTACAAACGTCTATTGTACAGTGTTAGATTTCAAGGTACTCTTCTAATACAGATACAAGCAAATACTGATTGCAGTTCATATTTTCAAGCAGGCTTTGTCCTAATTATCTGTAACTTCTACATCTGTTTATTTTCACACAGCACAGTGGAACTTCTTGTCTAAGTTTCATACAAGTAGTATTGTTCTATTCATTATTTTCTTAACGCAAGCAGAAATCACCTGCTTCTCAGTAAATTTCCAAGGCATATGCAAGATTTTAGCTAACAATACAAGGTCAGAAAGCATCTGCAGTTTGTACAGATTTATACAGTATGAAATAGAATAAATGTGTTAACCCTTTTCAAGCTCTAAATGCACTAAACATATTACTAATACACACATTAATACATATTTTTCTGACATAAACCTATATATATATATATATATATATATATATATATATATATAAATATATAGTTCGGGGGTGGGGGATGCAGACCCCCACATAGGGGGGTGTATGGGGGCATAGCCCCCACTTAGTTTGTTTTTATATCGTCCAGTTTCTAAGAGGTTAAGTAAGTAGTTTTTAAGTTTTGGAAAGAGTTAGTCATTGGTGTTGTAAGTGTGCATGTCTATGGCTTAAAATTCAGTATTTTGAAATTCAGCATTGTAAGCTTTCAATATAATGAGGCTCAGTCAGATGAGTTTTCAGTATTTTGAAAATTTTGTTTTGTGGACAATGAAATTCAGTATTTTGAGTTGTCAGTCATATGAAGTAGACCTCTCTCTATATATATATATGTATATATATATATATATATATATATATATATATATATATATATATATATATATATATATGTAGTAAGGAATATATGTCTAAAAAAAAAAATAACCTTCCAGTACAACATACACCTTTTGTATTAATACAAGGTGCCATAAAGTTAAAAAAGAGAAACAACTAACAGACATCATGAATTTAAACAACAGATTAAGTGTTACAATTCAGCTGCTATTAATTATAGCGTATTCCTTTACCGGATTTAAAATAAGTTCAAAATGCAAAACTGAAGCCCAATTCTAAGAAAAATGTTGTGAGGGACATTGTTTTTTAAGTGAATAAAAAAAATGAAACTGGGTCATGAGAAACAAAAAACAATGACTTTCTACTTCAGAACTGCTGAACTTTAAACAGCAGCATTTATAAATTTTTCAATTATTCATATTGTTATAGGGGGAAAATGGTGAACTCAAAATAAACTGTCTACTTCGATTTCTGGATAGAGGAAATGGGCATTAGCAGGCAGTGATCCTGAATAAGGACTATGGCATTCACATTAGGTACCCTCCATGTAGAACAGACAGTAAGATGAGACCAATGCTTACATGTACTTCTCTGAAGAATTTGTCATATTTCCTTATTATGACCATTTCTTGGTTATTTTTCCATAGCAGATTTTCAGCATACTTACGTATGGCCGCAATAGCTTGTAAAACGGCTTTGTTCATTTCTACTCAGAATCACAATTTCAAAAACGACCTTTGACTATGAGACATATGTATTAGGACCTTAACAAAAGCATATTGATTTTGTTCTTAAGTTGTACTGATAAAAGCAAAATTGATACTTTACTTAATTTGATGCAATGCAACTCATAATGGTTTAGGCCAGTCATTTGCAAACATATTATATAGATGCAGTTTCATAAAAAATAACCCAAAAGAATAGTCATAGAATAATTTTAAAGCATGCTATTAGTGCGGTATAAAGTCCTCAGTATACTGTGTCTGGAAGTGCATCCCCAGCATCTTCCTTCTTTAAATGCACAGGTATTTGAGGCTGCTAATATAAGTCTGAGCTTGCTACATTGCAAGGTAAAAAGAATTTTCCAATGAAGCGTCTTTGTTAATTTAAAATTTCTTTAGTGAATTGTACATCATTGTATAACTGGATATCATACAGTATAGCAACTTTCCTGCTCATAAAACTCTGATGTAAGGATTTCCTGGACAACTTTCAACTTCAGTAGATCAATGATAAATTTAGTAGCTACAATGTATCCCATCCGCAACAAGATTTGCTTTCCCTATTCTGAAAAGGAGATTTTTCATTTACTATTTGAGACGGCAAAACTATTCACTTCAACTAACCATGAGAAATAGGATTAAACATACTTACACTGAAAATCTAGAAGAAACATTTTGAAATGTATCATATATAACAGGCCGTGTTTAACTTAATCAATATAACTTTATAATGCTTTTAATTTCAAATATTTTAAAGCTTAGCTACAGAATAATTGCTTCTTTAAAATACTTCAAAACTTGAAAAATGAGGTAGGTCTATTTTTATATGTAGGCCAAAGATATTCCAGCTCACAGTATATATTTTTGCATTCCCTATACAAATGGGTAAGACATTCGCAAAGATGGCATTTTGGTTTATGTGGCAGGCGTATTCCAACAAAAAAATGTTTAAACAAAACCATTCAAATTCAGTAGAGTTTTCACCATGTATCTAATATAGAAAACTTAGCATTGTAGCATTGTAGCATAGGTTGCTTATTTAGTCTGATGCTTAAACTGTTTCTGTTTTTCAAATTATATCATGAATACTGAAGCTGCCATTTTAAAGCCCATCAAAATATTTTTTAAACCTGTGAGGAAATTTGGAATCTGATTTGCAAAATGGATTTTATAACAGGATAAAGAAAAACGATTTACCAAATGTTCTCAAAATATACTGAAACTTGCAGTCCAGCCCCATGAGGTGAAAGGATAAAGCTATTACTTTGCCCCAGACAACTCAGGTTCAGCTAATGGCATGGGCAGTGGAGGGACTGAAACTGTAGGGAGATGTGAGTGAGTAGTTGCCAGAGAGACACGTTTCCAGGGGGAAGCTGACTAAGCTTCCTGCAATAGCAGCCTTTAGAGCCAGGCAAGCTTTGCTCTGGGTAAGAGGTTGTTTATGAGCAGAAGAGTGCATGCATCTCCCATTGGCAATAATTGTGGAGTTTGCAAAGCTGCTCTAGGGGTAGGAAGGGATTAACACACACACTTCCAGGCAGCAGTATGACACTGGACTATCATCTTTGAAGTCCTCACCTGCCTTGGTAATGGGTCGGTTTGAACCTTGGGGAGGCTAAGACAAGACTGCTAAATAAGGAGATGAGCTGGTGGCAGCTGATTGTCAGCTGTGGGGTGGAGGAGCAAAGAAAGAAAAAAGAAACAAGAAACTGAAAAACAATACTTAAACTTGTAAATATTAGATCATGCATGAATCTTTCAAAATTGTTTTCTCTGAACTCAAGAAAATGTAATCATATTTGACCCCAAACCTGAAAAATGCACATCCATACAATCTGCCTATGAAGCATAGCAGTTGTAACATTTATGATTATTTCTGTTTTATGCATAGTGGGATATTTTGCTACTACTGTTATTATTTTCATTGCACTAACAAAAGCACTGTCCACTATGAGTTAAACTTTTAAATTAATGTAAAATTAAAACTATGATCAATTTGCCAGTCAAGCACTTTTAAATACCTTTACTGACAGAAACACTTGTTTCGCAAGATGTTCTAAGAGTCAGTACCTGATTCAAAATTTCAGTAAACTGTGAAAGCTTGCTTAGTTCTACAAGATTAAGCCATGTCATATCAAGAATCCACCGAAATGGTTTAGGAGGACAAGCCTTTAGGTCCAATGCTGCACCACCTGTTAAGAAAATAACAACAAAATGCTGAGCATAAATGTCAAAGACACTTACTATAACTCTCTATTACTGCACACCAAAAGTAACATCCATTTTAAAGTAGTTTGCCTTAATTGATGTTATGATACAGGTGTGGAAAGATAAGTGTTTACATTCTATGTGTTTTATTTATTTATTTATTAAAAAAAGAGCAATGATTGTTAACATTCTGAGCCACAAGTGCCTGAAAGATATTTATGATGTATGTGTGTTCTTAGGCCCAGTGTATCTGCTGTTGTGCACCCCTTATGATAATTTAGCAACTCAATTCTCTTTATTGGTTGTTGACAATAAACTCATAAGTATCATTTTACAAAGGCCCTCTCCTTCTTAAGCAATTCACCATGCTAAGAGACCTTTGATAAAATTGCTTAATATTGAATGTACTGATACTGCTTGCAGAGTTTTTAGTGTTAAATTACTGAGTTTTTACTATCTACTGATTCCTTCTGGATGCAGAAGAGGGATCTCAGGCTAGTTGTGGGCATTAATTGCTATAGAAGCAACATTCAAGTGGTTGGTGTGCTCTTCTAAGCATTTTCCTGCTTATTTTCTGTGTGATAAACATAATGATTTAGTGTGACATCACCCATCATGTTGCAGTGTGGCGTAATACACTGTATAGATACAGGCATTTAAAGCATTAAGTTTCTTTATACACCTACCTCCCTAATTTGTATTGTATTTTAAATAGTCAGTAGCAAGTCCACCCAAACATTATCCTAAACAAACCAAACTCATAGCAGTTACAGTCATCCCTGCCCCTCTCCAATCCTGAGTCATTCCTGTCAAAACCATAGCACTTCCTCACAACTTGTGTAGCCAGCCTGATTGAGATGGATATCTTGAGACAGTGTAAGAACCGCCTCATGCTGTCAGACAATCATCTGTTACTGAAAAAGCATAACACAGTGCGTGAGAGATGCCTTGGAGGCACAAATCTGAAACACAGTAAACTCAGACACCAAAATCATCAGCAGTACACAGTACTTCACCAAAGAAATCACAATGGAAACAATTTATCAGATATAAGGTTCTAAAGATCAACTTGCCTAAAACTCACAGATGTTTAAAATGTAACATGAGCGCAAAGCACACTTAGCAAGTTAAACCTACCTCCTCATATAGTACAAGAGGTCCCAAAGATAGGTATGCTGAACTTGTAAGGCAGGTATCCACTAACCAAATATTCTAGTTACAGGTAACTCCATTGTAACACATAAATTGTACCCCTTACCAGGCTGGGCAAGGAAAGAGTGATGGTTAGTTGCTTGTCCAGTGCCAGATCAGTGAGATCACACAAGCACTCATATTTTAAGACATCAAGTACAGTACTAGTACATGTGGTATCAGTGACTTCAGATGCTGCTCTCTGGACTACAAGAAGAGAGATATGATGGGCTGTCAGACTATTTTTCCCAGGCAGGTAAGAGCCAAGCTTTGAATGGCATTTACCTTCTCCAAGGATGCTGCTGCAATATGAGTAAAAAGTAATTGTTTTCAATAATTGTCTTATTATATACCAGTAGTCTTCCCTCAGGCTATCACAACCCACACTACTATGGCTTAACAACTACTTAACCGATATACACCAGTCTGTTAAATGTCTCTCCACTTTTTCTACACTTCTTCATGTCAATGCTGGCATGCCACAGGGCTCTATTCTTGGCCCTCTACTCTTTAGTATATTAATTAACAAATTACATAAATCCTCTCAGCAAACTTTCCCTGATGCAATACACTGATGATTCAACCCTAATATGCATTTCCCACAACCTAATACATCTTCAGAGAATTACTCAAGAAGCCTTTAACTCTGTTGAAAGTGGGTTACAGGACAATCACCTGCTACTAAATACCAAACTAACTACAATACTTCTCTTTTTTCCAAAATCCCATTTACATGAAAAAAAAACTTTAAAATTTCTTCTTTAAATAACACCACAATTGAAGTTACCCCCACACAAAACTACTTGGCATGACAATCTTAAATTTGATTTACATATCCACAACATCATCAAGAAATCCCATCAAAAATTAGGCACCCTACATAGAGTAAAAAAATTCCTTACAGACTCTGCCAAGGTAACTCTAGCTATTAGTTACCTCTTACCCTTTCTCCTATATGGAACCCCTAGCATGACTAACCTACAAGCCTCACTTAGTTCTAAACTAGAACAGTGCTATAATAAAGTTGCCAGATTCACTTGCAACAAACCTTACCCAGCCCACCACTGTTTAGCATTGAAAACCCTTAACCGATCAAAGTTTCCTGACTACCTATCTTGTACTCAGCTCACCTTAACCCATAAAATCATCTATTCCCCATTCCCCTGCCCAGCAATTAAAGCCCTACTTCAAGATTACATTCCAAATAATCCCCTTTGGTCAAATAATAAACAACTACTTACCATTTAGAAACCACAAAGAGCTGCTGGGGTCAGTCTCTATTCCAATAGTGTAGCTAGAACTTGAAATAAAATTCCTGTATCAATCAGGTCTATCACATACCTTCATCTTTTCAAACCATTACTAAAAGACTTCCTCTCTGCCTCCTGGCTTTGTCCCTGCTCTTCATCTGGGACATAGCTCTGTAACACCTCTGATTACCTTTCTTATACTTCTCTTTAAAGCACTAAATCACTTAACCTGCTTATCTCCTTCTAATACATCACCTTATTGTACTTCTTTAACTACTATATATACTTCTAATTAGCACAACCAAATTACTTTTCTTCTCTTGTTAAGACTTGCTTATCTTCTCTAATATATCACTCTACTGTATTTCTTAAATTACTCCTGCCTATCTTACACACCACTCATCTGTTTGTAAAGTCTCAGTACAAGGCCTGTAAATTTAATGTTTGTGAATATCAATACAAATATCAGTATACTGACTATTATGCTATGTATCTACTAAAGCTGCATTATGAAATTTGTTATTGTAAATATTGATTGCATTAAATATGATTCTTTGGAGCTTTTCTCTCTCTGGGCCTCCATTGAAAAAGGGTTCAGACTTTCCTGGTAAAAAATGTGAATAAATAAATAAGTAAATTACATAAATACATATTAATTTTAACAGTACTTAAATTGATCAATTTTTGTCTTCCCCTGGACTTCCAGAATGGCTGCACATTGAACAGTAGCTTGATTTTAGCTATCTAAGTGTGAAAACAGAAACTGAGAAAAAAGGACAGTTGAAAACTGTCAGTTTGCATAAATTCAGTCACTGGCCAGTAATTATTCTACCTAGATGCCAGCAAAGAAGACATTTAGAAAACTTAAAAGAAAATCAGCCAGTAAAGGTGAAGAGAATACTCTTGCTGGGAAGAATCTTGCAGCTCTTCAGCAAAAAACAGTTCAAGTTTCAGCTTTGGTACATGAGATGACTTCCAGTAATTTAGAAGAAAAAATAAATCAAATGTGCTCAGAGGTGTGTAAAACAAATGAAGCACTGAAAGAATATATCAACTCAAACAACAAAGGCTGGAAACAATAGAAAAAGATTTAAATGGCTATTCAGATGAAATAATAAAACTACTAAAACCACAGGATGAAATAAAGAAAAAGACTGGTTGAGCATGAGGCTTCTCAAGAAGAGCTGTTTTAAAAAAATGGTAAGAGTTAGAAGACAATGTTACAGAGAACAACTGAGATTTTCTGTTGTATCAGAGAAACTGGAATGAGCAGACTGTACTGATTTTATGAAAGTATAATTAAGCAACTGGACTAATGTTCCACAGAAGCATTGGTAAACTGAAAGGGCACATTATAGGTATACTCCAAACCTGGCCATGAGAAAGCAGCCAAGGTCTATATTAGTAAAGATGCAATCATACCAATAAAAAGAGTTTAGCCAGACAATACTGTAGCATAAAGGAAACATTAAAAACTAGAGACAACAGAGTGCTTGTGGAAAATGGTTATTCACTGTACACCAGACTGAAGAGAAGCAAGTTTATCCTAGACAATCAAGGAATGTCAAAAGGCATATGTGAGATTCAAGCTGCTCTATCCAGCTGCCTTCAGAATATTTTTTCCTGCAGGATCAAAGACACTTTTTAAAATAACAGCTTTATTAAGTCATCACTTAAGACATAAGCAAATACAGGTCAATAAAAAAGAAAGCAAACCATTTTAACATGTTTCCAGTTACATACATTATACATCACATATGTTCTTTTATAACTATCATCAGTCCAGCATTAAGTAAATTGTTCAATTCTTGCCTACACTTAAACCTCACTCTTCTTCATTATTCTGCATGGATTGTTCCCACAATTTCCATTTATTTCTATGTAATGTGCTGTTTCACTTTTCAGAAGATCCCACTTGTAGTTATTTTAGCTCTCTTACAATATCCATTACTTTAAATACAGTTGGTTTAGGCTTTGATTTCCATTTTTTAATAATTGCTCTTTTCGCAGGCACCAGAATTACACTCTACAAGATTATACTATGTCTAGACAATTCAGATCCTGTGTCCCAGATGAAAAGAATAATTTCTTTAATTACACCCACTTGCTCACTCAATATTTCTGACAGTACTCTGTAGGGAATTTTTAAAGTTTGCCAATTCATTATTGCCCAAAACACATGTACCCAGTTACCTATTTCTTTCCCATCACACCTCCAACATTTACCATCTACCTGAGGAACAAATTCTTTGGAGTCTGCTTGGGGAATAAAATACCTTTGCCAACACTTTGATACAAAAATCCTAAACCTTCTTAACTTTGCTGTATACTTGGGAGCCATACATGTCTCCTTCCATTGTTCCCTGATAAAGTGCTTATCTAGTCTCTCTTCCCAATCTTTTCTACACTCCTCTGATTGATTTTTATAATTATTGTGCAATATTTTATATGGCCTACTAATTATCCATTTTTAACAGTACTTTCTGTTCTAGATTCAACTAAAAACTCTACCAGAACAGGTCTTTACTAGGATTCCCCTATCCCATTCTATTTGCCTATAAACTGATATCAATCCATAATAGGGAGGGAAGTCTCTAGCCTGCTGCCCAAATGTTTTCTTGGTCTCTTCCCAATCTATTACCTTTCTCTCTCTCTAGTTATTTGCTCCCAATACTTTGGTTCCTTGGACAGTTCTCTCCAGTAAATTCCAACCCCTCTTGCCTATTCTCTGTACCTCTACTTGCAGTTATCCCTATCAGCAAATTTTCTTTCTCCATTCACATGTTGGCTTACTTCTTAGAATACTTTCTGCTATTTAATGAATATAGTACCCTGTATGGCTGTTATTCACCTTGGCGATCTGAATCCCAAATCCCATTCTCTCCTTGTTTCTAAAATATCCCCCTGCTTCATCATCCCTTTGAATTATAACTTTCTGCTTGTGTTATGTATATGAGCCTTAACTGTGTAACTCTAAAATATATCTTCAAATCAGGTAATCCAAAACCACCTTGTTCTGTTTTAAAAATCATTGTTTCCCTCTTCCTGTCCTAGACAAATTCCTTCAACTCTTTATTAATTATAAAAATGTCTGACATGTATATAAAACTGAAGGGACTAAAAACATTTTCACTGCTTATATCTTACTATCCATATCCATAAACAAGAGCTTCCAGTTTCTAAGTTTTTGTGTTATCTTTTGTTTAGTTTCTTCCCACATATCTTTAGCTGCCATTACAGAAGCTTTTTTAATCCATATTTTTAAATACTTTATTTTATTGTATCCCCATAAATATAGGTATTGCTGAACCAATTCATGAGTGAATACATAATTTAAGGCTACCTTTATTTTATCTTCATTAATGTTATATCCTGAAAAGACTTGAAACTGTCTCAAAATCTTCCACAACCCTGAAATGTCCTTTTCTGGATTTTTCATGTATACAATAATATTGCCTGCAAATAAAGCCTACTTTTCTTGATTACCATACCAGATATATCCTTGACTTTCTGTGTCTCTTTTTTTCTTTGCCAATTGTTCTAAATATAAAACAACTTGATTTGCAACAGTGAGGATATTTCTAGTGAACCTAAAAGGGAAAATAGGATAAACGAGGGTAGATTTCTGAAGAAATGTATACAAATAATTGGTATTAAAGACATGAATTCAGTAGTAGGAAGTTAGAGAGAATTTACATATTATTCCCCAATGTACAATAACTGGGCTAGACTAGTGAGAAATTATGAACAAAATATGACAATTCAGTGAACTTCCTGTGGTTAACTCATATCTTTACAATCTTCATTCAAAGCCTGAAACACCTTAGTATTCACCTATGGTGTTTCAGGCTTTGAATGAAGAATTGTAAAAATATGAGTTAACCACAGGAAGTTCAATGGTTTGTCATATTTTGCTCCTGGTTTGTGGAATGGTTGTTTTAGACAGAAATAATATTTCACAGGAACATGTACATTTAATTGAAAGCTACAACACACATCCAATAACTATTTCAGATCATGCACCAATAAAAACTAAGATAAAAATGCAAGGTAATGAAGTAAAAATGAGACACTGGCACTTTCCTACCTCCCTATTAAAAATAGAATTTAAGGAATGGGTAATATATATTATTTCAGAGTTATTAAGGAAGACAAACATTTCTTCAGAAGTTATAGCTAGTGAGCGAGATAAAATGAAAATTAGGTTTACAAATAGGGTAGAAATAAAATAAAAAAGAAACATAATTATGAAGTAATAGAAAATATTTAGATGGGGCTGGCAAAGGTTACAAAGTAATAGGAAATATTTAGATGGGCTGGCAAAGGTTAAAGTATTGCAGAATAAGGGGAATCTCACAGAACAAGAAGAGCAGCAATTTTAGAGTGATACAGAGAAAATAAGGGAGTTATTTGGATAATATGCATGACGTTAGAAATTAAAGTTATGTACTCACCATAACTAGGCATCTGTGTTGTCCTTTTCATTTTCCTTCAATGTATGGAACAAAGTCCCCAGCTACATTAATTTTGGGTGGCCCTCTTGGAAGGATATTCCAGAGAACTGCCAAACCAAAAGCAGCTCTGCTTCTAGAAGTAAAATATCATTTGTAATGAGTAATAAATATATGATATTGGACCAGGTAGCTGTTGCACAAACGGCATCAGTGGAAGTTCTAGACCAGAAGGCAGAAGAAGTGGCACTGGATCTATTTGAATGTGCTTTAGAAGGTTTTGACAGGGAGACCTTGCTGAGAATATACAAAATAAATGCATTTGTAATCCATTTGGCCAGGCTAACTTTAGAAACTGGCAATCCCAGTCTGTTTGGTGAAAAAGAAACAAACAACTGTTCTGTTTTCCTGAAATCCTTCATCCTGTGTAAATAGAAATATAGTTGTCTATGTGCATCTAAAAGATGTCACATGTATTCTCCTTTGTTTGAAAAATTAGGGAAAAAGACAAGCAAATTAATTGTTTTTTTGACATTCAATTCAAAGGCTATTTTTGGTAAGAAGGATGGATTGGTTCATAAAGTAACTCTATCTATATGAAAAACAATGTAAGGGGATTTGGATTATAGAGCTTGGAGTTCAGAAATTCTCGCAGATGTAATAGCTACTAAAAATTTTAAATCAGTTTTGGCTAAAGGTTCAAAAGGGTATTGTGTCAAATCCCAAGGAGGTGATGGATCTTTCACTGGAGACCTGAGTAAGAAGGTGCCATTTAGAAAAGCCTTGCATAATTTGAAAAAAAGCTAGACAGGAAGCTTTTTCTCCTGAATGAAAATTTGATATGGCTGCTAACTGTACTTTGACTGTGGAAAAATTAGCATCTTCCAAAAAAAGAGAAGCTAAAAACTCAAAAAAACAAAAAAATAGGAGCAGTAAAAGGGTCAATCTGCTTTTTAAGGGATCAAATTGAGAATCTTTCCTATTTACTCCTAAAATCTTTCTAGCAGAAGCTTTCTGGTAAGATAAAGGTATATGACAAACCAGGGAGGAAAGCCTGGGCTATCTAGCTATTAATGGAATTGGAGAAACCATGCGGTTAATTTGAGGCCTAAGATATTGGGATGCTTCATTTCCGTGGGATGCGAGAGAAGCTCTGGACTGGGGTCCAGTATCCATGGAGAATAATGAAGATGAGACCAAAGGGAGGGGAACCAGACCTGGCAAGGCCAAAAGGGGGTAATGAGGATAAGTGAGCTCTTCAACTGACTGACTTTCTGTAAGAATTTTGGAATCAGATGTAGCAGGGATAGTTGTAAAGGAGACCAGAGGTCCAAATGTGGCTCAGAACATCTTTCGGTAACTCCCCTTGAGGGAGGATCTGGGCAAAATACCTGCTGCACTTGTAGTGGGAAGATGCGCAGAGATCGCAGCGTGGCTGACCCAATGATGAAAAATCTCCTCCACCACTGGCTGATTGAGGGACCACTCATGTGACATCAGAATGGACCTACTGAGTTTGTATGCTAGTATGCTGGCTTTCCCCAGAATATGTGTTGCCACTAGAAAGTGGCTGGAGGAGATTTCCCAATAACACACTGTCATAGCTTGTCAACAGAGGGGGGTAAGATCAGATTCCCCTTGAAATGCCTGCAACATTAATAGAATTGCTCTCATCTCTAGAACATCAATGTGCAAATTGGTCTTTTGAGGGGACCATATGCCTTGGACCATCCTTCCCAAGAAATGCCCCACCACCACAATTGGGAGGCATCCGTGGTCATCATGGCCACTGGAGGAGACAGAATGAAGTGGTGGCCCAGGTAAATGTAATCAGACTGGATCCATCACCAAAGCTGGTTTCTGCATACATGAGTGAGTTTGATTGGGAAGGATAGAGGAAGTTGCAGAATAGACCATTGAACAGCTAGAGTCCATTGGAAAACATGCATTTAGAATTGTGCTAAGGGAACTAAGACTATAGCCACTACCAAGGGGTAAGACTTATATAAAAGACAGTTATGACTGTATAAAAAAACTGGAAGAGATTCAGGTGTCTGGTTCACATATACTGGTTACATTAGATATCAGTTCCAAATAAAAAAGGAATGGAGACAGTAAGGGTAGAACTATTAGAATCCAAAGTGTTCTCCCCTAGTACAGTAGGGTTATTAATGAAGATGATTGATTTAGTTTAGAGCCATAATTATTTAGAGTTTTATAATCAAATACATGTTCAAACAAATGGTGTTGCGATGGGTGAAGCTCTAGCCCCTATTTATGCTAATGTATTTATGCAAGGTTGGGAAATAGCCAATATTTTAGAAAGTGAACATAGTAAACATATAGTCAAGATGTTAAGATTTATTGACGATGTCCTTGTAGTGTGGGATGGTACTATTAATTAGTTAACTTTTTAAAGTACATTAATAATGTTTTTTCTTATATAACATTTACCCACAGTTATAATGCAGATAAAATCATTTTTATATCTGACAATATATAAATATGATAATAAATTAATTTCTAAGATTTATAAGAAAGATTTTCAAAATAATATGCATTTGCATTATTCTAGTATGCATCCTAAAAGAACTAAAGTTAATATTGTAAAGGGAGAACTTAAAAGGATCAATAATTTAACTAAAGATGATGAATTGTTTGAGCTTGAAGCTTCAAATTTTTGTAAAAGGATGGAAATAAGAGGATACCTTCAAGATGAAGTACAAAGGTTGTTCACTGATGAATTAATTAAGAGGAACAATACTGGTAATATTAATACCAATGTTGGTGATAAAACACATAAAAATTATAGTACAGCATTAGCAATACAAAATAGTACAGATTCAAACACTATAAAAATATAGTGAGGAGAAACTGGGGAATTTTGAAAGTAAATAGAGAATTATGGAGAAAATAGGATATGAACCCAAGATTGTACAGAAAAGGGCTAGAAACTTAAAAGATCTTTTTCAAAGTAAACTAAATAAATTTAAAGAATCTGAGGTAAGAAAAAGGATGGTTAAATGTTATAATTGTAACTACTGCCAATATCTATTTACTAATAGTAGTGAATTATTAGTGGGGAAAACAGTAGTCCAAGTCCCAGGGAGGTTTACTTGTAAATCAAAAAATGTTATTTATTTATTGATGTGTTCAGAATGTAGATCATTTTATGTGGGAAGAACAAAGAGAGAACTATACAAAAGAATTTATGAACATAATTATACTATTAGTAATGGAGATACAAAAAATGCTATGAGCAAACGGCCGGATTCATGAAGGCTTGCACGGAGTCTAAGAGTAGTGTAAGACTCCATGCAGCCTTCGCGATCCAGGAACAGCCCAAAGTCCGTGTAAGAGACAAGCTAAAACGGCTCTTACGCGGAGTGGGCGTGGATAAGCTAATCACCTCACTTGCAGCCGAATAGCATGCAAATGAGGATGATTAGCGATCCAGGAAGCCCAGAACAGCCCGTATAAGAGCCGTTTTAGCTGCAGAAATGTACTCAGTTGACAACTGAGTATGTTTCTGCAAAAACTGTAATGGAGCCATGGCAGCTCCAAATAAAGGGTGCATATGTGTCAGGCAGCATGCCAATGGCCAAATATGTGGCCATTGGCAAAGTAACCTGATGCAAATATATTAAAAATATAATTTTTTTTTTCGGCAATTGCCGATGTTTAAACCCAGTGCAGCCCCTCGCAACTGGGCTGCGCTGTATAAAACATAAAAAGGAAGGTTATAAACCTACAAATCTAGGTTTTATGCAATACATGGAATGTCAATGCAGGGACCAGCAGACCAAAACCAACATGGCCACCGTGTAGTGGTTGCTAAGGGGGGAAGCTGAGTCTAAGACATGTAACTAAGCATTAGTAGGCAATCTGATGCAAATGAGTGTAAGGATACTGAATTCCACTGTCACATAGCAAATGAGCACAGTCTGAGTAGTGTAAGAGTTACAGAAGGGGGAGGAACAGAGTAGGAGATAGGTGACATCACAGGGGGGAATGGTAGAAAGAAATACAGTTCATTGGAGGTCAGAGTTACATGACAGATGTCAAACAGATATCATGGAAAGAGGCGTGCCACTAACTAAGCATGAGAAAGTCAAGAAATGGAAGGTGTACACTGTTGCCTACACCAAAGTTTCTTGCTGGATGTGTATGAGCACGTGTGCGCGCCATGAAGCGCGAGTAAGGCAGTGTGCGCGCGTGTAAGGCAGACTGAGCATGTGGGAGCTTGTTGGGAGATGTTTAACACTGTTTGCATGGGCGTGCACGTGTTTTAATCCGAATAAGCAGATTCTGAACCATGTAAGTATGTGTGCACGCGTGTAAGCCACTGTGAGCGTGTTTCTGCTGGTTTACACATGGCTCCACCCTGAGGAAACAGAAAGGAAAAAGGAAGCAACAGATTTAGTAGGAAGCTAGCAGGGAATACTGCTGGAGCTAGCAGGTGAAAACAATTAGATGCAGGAAATTACACAGGCAGAATAGTAGCCCAGCCCAGCACTTAAAACTCTGCAAACAGCAGTGCAGGATGTTTCTCTCAAGAGACACTGCAAGACAGGAGTTAAGTTATCAGAAGTGAAAACTGAAAAAGCTGAACTCAGAGCAGAAATGTTAGGGGCTGCCATAGCTGTCATAATGAGACATAGGTGACTTGCTGAGGGTGGTGACAATGCAGATGGTGCCAGACAACCCACAGTGAGGAAACGGAGAAGAGTGTACAGGCCCAGGGTCACCTACCACGGGTTACATGAGCTGGAGATAGTAGAACGCTATAGAGTGGACAGAGACCTCCTGCAGCAAATAGTGGAGCTGTGCAGGCCACGCCTCACACACAGAACCAACAGAGGGGAACCCATCCCAGTGGAAACCAAGGTATGTGTTGGCCTAAGAATACTAGCAACAGGTACCTTCTAGAGACCAACTGGTGATATGATGGGGATATCACAGGCATCAGCCTCCAGGGTACTGCACCAGTTCCTGGATGCCATGTCAGCACATGTCGGTGATCATGTATATTTCCCCAATGCCCGTGAGGTATTGGCCAGCAATATCGTCTCTTCCAGCAAATAGCGGAATACCCTGAGGTAGTGGGTGCAATAGACTGCACGCACATACGCATCAAAGCACCAGCCGGTGAGCGGGGTAGGGCAAACATCAACCGCAAGGGCTTCCCCTCCATCAACTGCCAGGTCATGTGTGATGCCCAGGGCATAATAATGAATGTGTGTGCTGGCTGTCCTGGGAGCTACCATGATTCCCACATCTGGCATTTGACGCAGCTGTACCAGACATTTGCCAAGGGGGACATCCCGCATGGACACCTAGTGGGGGATGCAGGTTATGCACTGGAGCCATGGCTGATGACACCCATCAGAAACGCACACACACCTGAACAGGAACGCCATAATGAGGCACACGCACAAACACGTAATGTAATAGAGCATGTGTTTGGGCTGCTTAAGTCACGGTTCCAGTGTCTGGACACATCTGGTGGAGCCTTGCAGTACACACCAACTACATGTACCCAAATTGTCATGGTATGTGCTATGCTACATAATATGATCTTGCGAAAACAGCTGCAGCAGGACCAGCATAGGGCCAGGCCAAACAGCCCCCCACCATTGCCAAGGCCATCACAGGCAGAGTGTGACTCAGAGGAGGAACAACCTGAGCCTGCCCCAGTAGGCAGAAGGAGGCGTGCCCAGTATGCCCTGGCCTTGGCAAAGAGGCAACGCATAGCACATACACTGGCTCAGTAGGAACCCTGGGAATGATACCCCTCTCTGACTCACTCATATAGTAACAGGGATGCCTAACATGACACAACCTGCTCTCAAACATGTACAGGGAAGTGTAATATGCGCATCCGACAGAGGCAGCCCTGCAGCACCACCTGAGGCATGAATGCTATGTGTTAAGTAATGTAACACCATGTACTATATGTAATCCAAGAAAGGGATGCTGAAGAGCCAAAAAAGCACAAAGCGTAATTCACCTTTTTATTACGGACAAAAACCAAACTGACAACACATAAACGCTGTTCATATACAACACCCTCGCGTTTTCATCCCTGTTATTAGGACTTCATCAGATAAAACTTTAACAAGTCACTTTAACTTAAATACATAATTCTAAGTCAATTAGCCTATAAAAACAGCCCTAATTTATTTAAAATGAACAAATCCCCTTCCCCGAATTGTTCATGAATATTCATTAACTAATACTTTATTAATATTCAATGTCCTAAAAACATTTTATGATTAAGTTGACATTATTAAAAAACTGTCACATGTACTTTTAAAACTTGAGACCTTTGTTCCTTGTTAACATCCATTAATAAATCTTGTATTTTATTTTTCATAAAACTTTTAAAGAAGTGTTGCTTACAATTTACCAATGAAGTACTAAGCTCCACCTAGTGTAAAAAACCTGTAATACATTCTAATTAAATGAATTAATTTGTTACTTTCTTAAAATACTATAATAAATATATGTTTAAATTGTTAATAAATATGTGAATAAATATATATTGAATAATGTACTATATGCACACCTGAGGACCCTGACTAACATCCTACCCTCACCAAGCATCATGCCACAACATGACAATGAGATGATCAAGTGCAATAATTGACGGAAGTATCGCACTTAGTCAAAAGGGATCCAATGTGTGCCAGTCTGGGATGACATGCTGAGCATGACATGATGCACCACTTGCTAGGACTGGCATGCACCTATCAGTGCAGGCCTTATGGATACTGGCAAAGGCTGTTGTTACCCACAGTCTGCCCTGAATAGGTAAGGCTCAAAACACAAACCTAACTCCATAGGTAACAGAAGGGATAAGAATAAGATAAGGGATACGTTGAAACAGCAAGATGCATGCAGTCTAAACTCACCCAGTATGGAGAATGGTGATATCTGCGCTGTAACAGAAAACTGAGCCAAGGCTCACAACAGCACTCTAACACTACCAGGTTACACCTCATACTGTGCTGTACAGCCTCAAAACATGGAACAAGCTACAAAAGGAGGGTGACTAGCAAGAATTGTCAAGGATAACCACACCCCCATGTTGGTACCACAACAAAAAGCAGCATGGACTAGCCATGGTCAAGTAACAGTGGCTAAAACTGCCCCCCAGTTTATAGCCTGCTACAGACTACTGTCCCAACACCAGGAACTGCACCTGGCTTATGCTGGAATACATGAATATATCAAGTCCTCCAAACCACATTATATTGGGTGACTGAAAATACCCAGACATAGACTGGGAGCATTATACTATCTCCAACAGTGTAGGACAAAACTTCATAGAATCCATAAACCAAAAGGCCCAGGAACAACGTACCACTCCCACAAGATTGGTAAGAATACTGGATGTGATAATCAGCAACATGGATACTGGATGGCAAGACGAGAAGTGTATTGCTCACTGGTAAAACCAGACCATAGAGTAATCACACTGGATATACAAATCCTGACCACAGTCCCTGGCAAGAAAACCACAGTGGAAAACATGTGTAAAGCAATATTTGCACTCCTCCAAACTGATGTGGAATCCATTAAAGGTCCTGTGCAGGTGCAAAATATGGGCCACACCTCAGAACCTGTAATACAGCCATTCCATGAACACCGCCAGGAATGCTTGGATTATGCAATCCTAAATTAAAACAATACACAATGCCATACACGCAGGAATCTGGCATGGTGGACACCAGCCATAACCAAACCATGCAAGAGAATGAGGAAGCTACTACATGATAGAGCAAACATAAACAATGAAGTAATCACTGATCAGTAGTATGGCAATAAAATCTGTCCACACATAGAATCCACTAAGGCCAGCCACAACAAGTTGAATCTGTGAATCCTGAGGCAATGTTACACCTGCCCCAAGTACACAGACAACCCCCAACTCCACCCAAGAAATACAAATATATGTGAGAGATGCAACCAGCTATCCAAACTGGAGTCTGAGCTCCCTCAACTCAGTACTCCCAAAACTAGTGAGGAGGAGAAG
This sequence comes from Protopterus annectens, assembly GCF_019279795.1. Taxonomy (NCBI): domain Eukaryota; kingdom Metazoa; phylum Chordata; order Ceratodontiformes; family Protopteridae; genus Protopterus; species Protopterus annectens. The sequence goes on along the minus strand of NC_056726.1, from coordinate 1,998,586,493 downwards.
GTAACCACACACACCACAAACACAGTCCCACATAGACCTATCACAACTGCAAACCAAACACATAAACACAGAAAAACATTCCCGGAGGCACAAATTACAAATACAGCACACCAACAGAGGCCTCTAAAGCAGACACCCAATCAAACAACCTCCAAACATAGCACATGCAACACATAGTACACAAAGCTGGTGTGCCAAACAGTCACAGGCCAGAAGGAGAAACAACATGCCTGATACAGTTGTAATAGGTGACACCATAGTCAGACACACTGCTGTCCTGCACACCAGACTGAACAAGGGAAAGGGTACAGTAAGCTGCCTGTAGGCTGCCACAATACGCCACATAAAAGAAGTATGCAGGTCACTCCAAAGTAAGTAGAAATATGATGCAGTCATAGTCCATGCTGGTGTGAATGACCTGAGATGTACCTCCCTAGACTACATGAAAAGAGACATAGAAGAGCTCTCTGATTATGTAGTCCAGGCCGGTATGACACTCACCATTTGCAGCATCCTACCCTTACCAAGAATAATGCCACAGTACAAACACAGAATGATCACTCATAGCAAGTGGCACACTTACTGGTGTCATTCCAAGGGGATCTAATGTCTGTCTGCTTGGGATGTCATGCTTGACAAGCCACGCAGCTGTTCTTGAGATGGCTTGCACACCAGCACTACCAGGTTATATCACGTATCATGTGTCATGGCCCCAAAACCTGGAACAAAACATAAAAGGAGGGTGAGTATCGATATTCAGCACAGACACCCAGACGTCCAGGTAACTGACAATGCACAAGGCATTGCAGTCCTCCCATGTGCAACTAACTGTAGGCAAGACTGCTGTACAGTCTGTAGCATGCTACAGACCACACTCTCACACACAGGAACCCCACCCAGCCATCCTGAAGACATTGGACAGTATGAATGTCCCACCAAATACCAAACAAGGTACCACAAATTATCACATAGGTGGTAAACCATTATGTATGGAAGGAGTAACCAGGGACCTAGGGACCCAAGTGGACAGTAACCTGTTATGTGACACCCACATTGCCAATGTGGCTAGGAGGACTGTCTACATTTGACACCGTATCAGGAAAGGATTCACATCTACGTCAACAGAGGTCATTGTGCCCCTATACTGTTCTCTAATCACACCCATAATCTAGTACAATGCCTCATATGGGATGTACCTTACCTGACACCTGCAGCAGTTAGAAAGACCTCAAAGGTACCTCACCAAGAGGATAAAGGGTCTCAAATATATGTCATATGCTGCCTGGCTGTAGACACCCCAGCTGAATGCAGTCACATACTGCCTACACAGAGGCATTGCATGCCTGTTGTAGAAGGCCATGCCCAACACAGGAGTAATGGACATGCTCCACCCCAGAAAACTCAAATCCATCGGAGCTGTGAGAGTGAGAGATGTCAACCTCAACAAATAATGAAATAGGGTGTGCTGGTGGGACAGATACATAATCCATAGGCTCCCCACACCCTGGACCAGAATCCCACTCCATGTTAGGCAGAGCCCCTCACTGACACTCTTCAACAGGAATCTTGCCAATTGAATGGATGATTGTAGAGTTACACTGGGGGTCTTCACTGTGTCATGTCCATGACAGAGGCACAGCAAAGCAAATCATAAATGGCCATAATATTCACATAGCAAGGGGTGGCAAAAGCCACACACACTCTGGCTAGGGTAACAAATGCCCTAGGGTGGATAGCCTAGTATGAACCTATGAACCTGTGAAGTAACAAATTGTACAGGACACTAAGGATAATCCCAAGGCTTTCACAACTGATGGTAGGAACCATGTTGGGAATTCACAAATATGCTCTGAATCACACAAATATCACAAACACACACACATATTGCCAACATACATCCTGACAGGTGCAGTGCAAACCCCCCCCCCCCCCCGAATGCAGAATATCTATCCCAGCAGACTGCTGGCCCCCTGACATTGCAGATGCTGAGGTAACAGCCAACATCTACAAAGCAAAACACACAGCAGCAATGGTATGAGATGGTGTCCTGGGCTTAGTGCAACATGGACTCCAAGATGAATGGAATGCCAAACCACACTACTGCTCAATGTCAGCCTTACCACAGAATATGTACCCAAAGAGCAGTGTACAACAACAGTGGTCCTTCTCAACAAAGGTGTTGCCTGAATGGATACTGAAAACTACTACCCCAGAATCCTGAGAAGCTCGGTCTGCACAGCTATGGAAAAGATCAGCATGTACCACAGACATAAAGATATTGGGGACCTACTGACACCAGACCCTACCGAGTGTGGCTTTCTTAAGTGCAGATCCTGCCCCTAAACATGTTTGACTCAATTGAAACAGTCATTAATGTCATTGGTGAGGGCAATGTGGTCCACACAGCGTAGCTGGACCTTGCAAAGGCTTCTACACAATACCCTATGTGTTCATTACAGATAAGCTCACCAGCTTAAATATAAACCCCTATGTCAGTAGAGGGGTTACAAACCAGACCAAGGACAGAACAGACATGGTCAGACATGCTGCAGCCATGTCAGACTACAAACCAGATATAACTGGCATCCCACAAGGCTTGGTCCTGGGATCTCCCTCGTCTGGTATATATGTCCCATAGGCACAGGCCAACATGGAAGGACTGTGTCCGAACATGTTTGCAGAGGACTACAAACTGCTCACCACATATGATCCACCAGCTGACACAAGCATCCCACAAAAGGGCCACATAGAAACAGACAACAGGTGCCATAGCCATGTCAGCAAGCTAATTGCAGAAACGTGTATAGTCAACCCCCGTGGATATACAGTAAGTGCCCACCAATTACCACATAGGTGTTAACCCATTATGTAGTTAACATGTAATGAGAGACCTGGGGACACAAGGTGATAGATATCCTGCAGTGGACAAACATGTGCTGTAGTGTTTACAGAAACATACCATATACCCACCTAATCATGAAGGTTGTCAGATCTAGATAAGGGGGGGTCATTGTGGCTCTGCAGTCATCCTTCATCAGCGGTACAATTGACTACAATAGCCCCTGTGGGATGTACCTCAGCAGACATCTCCATCAGCCGTAAAGTCCCCAACAGTACCTCACCAGGAGTATCAAAGAGCTTGCACAGATGCCATGTGTTGCCTGTGTTGCTGGTATCAATAAACATGCTGCACCTTGTACAATCTGAATGGCAGTGAGCTATACACATGAGAGACCTGAACCCCAGCACTGACGTACATAGGACAAGCTGTACTGCATGATCCATAACACAGAAGCAACCCCCACCCATGAGTGAACCCCCAGTACAGGCTACCCATAGAGTCACTTATCAATCTTCCTCAATAGCAATCTTGATGAGTGGATGGGAGATGGTAGCTTTATCCTGGGTATCACTGTCATGTCACAGGTAGGCAGAGGCACAGTATACTAACCATGACATATGTCATGGCAAACTCCACTTACAATGTGTGTTGAAGGACAAACACACTCTCCAACTAGCATTAGACATGGGCTAGGGCACATCGCTAGTGTTTGCAAATGTAAACCTATGTTGTGGAATACACTACCAATGTTGGACAAGCCTGGTTTAAGTAGTTCATATCTGAGCAGAATGCAACATGGTCAGATGTACACAACTGGCCCCTAACCAGGCTGTTGTACTCACTATCGAAGTGTAAAGCAGTGATAGCACTAAAGCCCAGGATACTGTCCACCACAGTCAAAGTACTGCCAGTACACTATACAGTACTACAGTGTTAGGTCAGTGTGAAAGGATGTTGACAACTGTATGCAAAGTATCCCATGCAAACACTGCAGGCACAGTATAATCCTGTTGTGTTCACACACAAAGCAGTTGTACAGTAACTACACAACATGACACACAACACACAACCATAAACGGGTGATATTTGTTGAAGTTCACACTCATCCACAAATGTGGTGGGCTGCAGAGTCCAACATATGGAATGCTCACACTGGGCATGCTCACACACTTTGATAAATGAGACATATGTCAGACAACATGCCATGGGAAGGCTGAACTGGGCATGCTCACACACTTAGGCCAAATCTCAGTTTAGCAGTTGGACACAAATATCTGGTATTTTTATGTGTTATTCCAGGAACCAAACACATTACAGCAGTCTGCCCAGTGCACACAGTTAAATGACTACAGAGACATACGTGATATAGTGGATCCCTCCCATATGCAAACATCTTCCACAGATGCACAAGTTGTTCATGCAAACAGGGAATGCTATGGCAATAAAGATGTGCAAACAGTCTACCAGCAACAAATAATGTGCATTTGACAATTAAACATATGGTGTAGAGGTCAACACTAGGCTGTTTGCCCTAGGGAATGACAGCTAAGCCAGAGTGTGCTTGGTGTCTGCCTCCCCACAGGATGCACATTCCCCTTTCTAAACACCGATGATGTCAGCACCCTATAAGTACAGCAGGAGAAAAGAAACTTCCCAGTAATGCGAATAGCGCGCTCCGCTAATGCGTCTGTCACAAGTGTCATAACATAGTTAGGTAGGGGTTTGAATCCTGCAAATGCTCAGTGTGAATGAGTGGGGTTGGTGTGTGTATAAGTCTGTGGGAGAGAAATGTCCCTTTTGGCAACTAGGAAAACACACTACAGGATGCACATTCCCCTTTCTAAACACCGATGATATCAGCACTCTATAAGTATATCAGGAGAAGGGAAACCTCCCAGTAATGCGAATAGCGCACTCTGCTAATGCGTCCATTACAAGTGTCATAACATAATTAGGTAGGGGTTTGAATCCTGCAAATGCTCAGTGTGTGAGTGGGGTTGGTGTGTGTGTAAGCCTGTGGTTGAGAAATGTCCCTTTTGGCAACTGGGAAAACACACTACAGGATGCACATTCCCCTTTCTAAACACTGATGATGTCAGCACTCTATAAGTACAGCATGCAAATAGCATACTGCTCTGCTAATCGTCCATCTACAGGATGCACATTCCCCTTTCTAAACACTGATGATGTCAGCACTCTATAAGTATAGCAGGAGAAAGAAAACCTCCCAGTAATGCGAATAGCGCTCTGCTAATGCATCCGTCTCAAGTATCATAACATAGTTAGGTAGGGGTTTGAAGCCTGCAAAGGGTAAGTGTGTGTGTTTGTCTGAGGGGGGTAATGGTGTGTGAGGGAAATGTCCCTTTTGGCAACTAGGAGAACAGACTACAGGATGCACATTTCCCTTTCTAAACACTGATGATGTCAGCACCCTATAAGTACAGCAAGAGAAGGGAAACCTCCCAGTAATGCGAATAGCACACTCTGCCAATGTGTCCATCTCAAGTGTCATAACATAGTCAGATAGGGGTTTGAATCCTGCAAATGGCAAGTGTGTGCTTTTGGCTGAGGGGGGTTAGTGTGTGTGAGAACAATGTCCCTTTTGGCAACTAGGTGAACAGACTACAGGATGCACATTCCCCTTTCTAAACACTGTTCAGCTGAAGGCCATGGCTCTGGCACAAGTTGTCTGTTTCTATGATGCCCCTTTGGAAGATGCTTGTGTCGGCTGGAGAGTCGATTATGGTGGCCAGTTCGCAGTCATCTGCATATTTGGTCAGCCACAGTCCGTCCGTGTTGGCCTGTACCTCCAATAAATATATACCAAACAAGAGAGGTCCCAGGACTGAGCCTTGTGGGACACAACTCGTAACTGGTTTGGAGTCTGGCATGGCTCCAGCAATTCTAACCAAGTGGGTTCTGTCCTTGAGCCACTGTGCAATCCATCTAGTGGCATAGGGGCTTATATTTAAGCTGGTGAGCTTCTCTAGAATGCCCAAGTGGAGTATTGTTGTGAAGGCTTTTGCAAGGTCCAGGTAGGCTGTGTGAACCACCTTCCCCTCATCAATGGCCTTGGTGACTGTTTCAAAGAAATCAACCAGGTTAAACCTGGTAGTGCTGGTGTGCTCTCAGTAGCCCTGAACCAGGCATCTGTTACTGCACAGATATCGATGTTCTCCATGCCAAGGAGTGTTTTGGGTGCATGCATCTGGAGGTTTAGACTTCTGGCGTTGGGTAGCATTACTCTTAGTTTCTTATCCCTTGTGATACCTATGAAGGTGGGTTTGTCATTTAAGCCTTGCCTAACATAGGCACTATGGGGGTAGCAAGAGCCTTTGCCAATATCTGAAAGCCCAGGGGTGACAGGTGCAGGCCGTCCCTAGCGAAGCAGGTAGTTCAACAGAAGATGAATATGTGAAGGTGTAGTGCCTGTGATTAGTTAGCAGTAGCATATATGACTGCTCACGTGGACACATGCCAGGTAAGTCGTATGCACTGTGTCACAGGCAATGTACATGTGAACAGGACAAACAGTGACATCCTGTCAAGTGGGACATGGACATGCATATAGTAAGCTATGCAGATGGCACTAGGAGTCCACAGAAGCTCTATACCTATGCATTGCAGGTGTGATCAGTATTCCAGGGTAATTGCAAGCAACCATGCATGCAAACAAAGCTACAGTAAACAGGGCTGCATGTAGTCCATTGTACAACAAACAAGCTGTACCAGTTCCAGTAGGTAACACTGCAAATATGCAGGCACTATGCACATGTACATGGACATACATGGGTCAGATGGCTAGGGTCCAGTCTCAGTGCACACAAGTGTACAGACCATGTACTGTCAGGATGTACAATAACTGGATGGAAACCCATGTGCTCATACCTGCAGTAATACACATGTCAAATAACAGACACTGAGCCTTCACTCAGTGGTTCCATACTTAGTAGGATGTATGCTACCTGGCCTGCCACCACAGTATCCCTGACATATATGAGGACTCTCCCTCCTGTGACAGTTAGTTATGTGTGTTGGGGCTGTCTAGCATGGTATGAGATGTGAGCATGCAGTGCTAGGTTGCTCCTGTGTGTCCTGTGCCAGTCATGTAGTACTGCACACATATCAACATCCTCAAACATCTGCATTGCAGAGTCCGGTGTGGGCAACATGCCACTTGCAATTTACATGTCCATCATTGTGTATTACTACATTCATTACCTTATCCCCTGTGCTACCTATGTATGTAACCTTCTGTTGACATTATTACCACCAGTATGCCAACATGTGCAGATGATACACTATGGTACTTACCATGGGTGTAGACAACAGGACATGACAATCACACACTTACTGCATCAGGCATGCTGTGATATACCCACAATTAATTCAGCACACAATACTGTTACAACATGATACTATTACTACACATCTATGTGGTCACCCTGTGCATCAGCAACATGTTAACCTGTACCTGCACAGTTGTTACAGATTGCAGGAGGTGGCACAGTTTCATCATATGCACAGGGTGTGAACTGGGTATGCCTGAGTCAGCCACCGATACCACCAATTGACATGTATGTGTATGTGTGTTGGTGAGGGACAGCAGTAGAAGGTGGGGCAATGTTGATGCAGTGTGTGCATGTATGCGGTAGCCCTAGGTGTTGTCAATTCGCATGTGTGTATGGATGCACACAGTTCCACCTCATGGCTGCCATATACTGGTGTTTGTGGACAGCCACAGACTGTACCTGCCAGGTCATACAGATCAGTGTCTCTGGCCACGGACACGGTACCTGTGCCTTGCAGGGGTGCTACGGACCGTATCCAGTACCAACCCAGACTGGGTACTGTCATCAGAAGCAGGTGTTCGTTGACTGGACACAGATCCCTGTCAAGCCTGGCCAGAGCCACGTGCACATGGTCTCCTGGGGCGGTCTGATGACAGCATAGACCCAGCATTGCTGGGGCTGCTGCTGGCACTATGGGGGCGGCCGCAGCCCTGCTGTCTTCCGCGATGACTGCCAGCTGCTGCTGTTGCTGGCATACGGCCACGTTGATGCCTCAACCGCCCACCATTGCCCTGGCTCATGGACATGTAGTTGTGGAACCGGTCTAATATGTCCCCACAACGTCTGTCTATGACATCGGTGAAATCACGGATGGCAGCCGCAATGTCACGCATACTGTCAGCCATGGCTGTGCGACATGCTGTCAGCTCCCTCAGACCCTGTCTGGTGTACTGTTCCATACGTGACTGTGCCTGCATGACAGCCCGAAACATAGCTGAGGTTGTAAGACCTCTGTGGGCACGTCTGACAGGGGCAGTACGCCCACGGTTGCTCCCACGAGAACCCCTGGACATCTGTCTGTGTGGTACCATCTCTGGGCCATGCCCATGGCTGCTGTGTGCGGAGGCATGTGCCACAGATACCACATGACCCTGGTCAATGCCCATTGTATGCTGTCCATCACCTAGGGACATTGGTGACAAAGGGTGTATTGGCAGGATAACTGTGCGCATTGATGGGGTCGACAGCTGTGTACTGTCAATCGGCTGACCAATGCTGGACCCTGGCATACTTTCCTTTGCCATTACACAGATGTCATCATTATCAGTACCCACGGCACCTCATTCAGGTTCCCTGCTACATGACACCAGAGCAGCAACAGAACCTGTGGGAGGGAAACAGGAAACACAGTTTACAATGTCTACACATTACCAGTGATGCACACATGCACACATGCACAGGTGCACACATGCACACATGCACAGGTGCACAGGTGCACACATGCACACATGTGCACATGCACAGGTGCACACATGCACACATGTGCACATGCACACATGCACACATGCACACATACGCACATGCGCACAGGTGCACACATGCACACATGCACAGGTGCACACATGCACACATGCACAGGTGCACACATGCACACATGCACAGGTGCACACATGCACACATGCGCACATGCACACATGCGCACGGGTGCACATATGCACACATGCGCACAGGTGCACACATGCACACATGCACACAGTTTCACACAATTGTACAGTACTCAGTATGCGTGATATCAACACACAGACACAGACACACCTACATGCATACAAAGAGCACTACTAAGTGAGCCAAATAGTACTATTACTATCAACACTATTACAGGAATTGTTAATACACACTCACCAGCATGGATAGGCTGCATTGCTGTTATACCAGAGGGTCCTGCAGACGTGAAGAAACTAATGTCAGTGGGCACAACTGTGCCATTGTTACTGAGTATGATATAGGTCAGTAGTACAACAGTTGCCTTTCACAGGTCAGCTGCTAATATTGAGGATATCACACTTGCACATTAAATACTATGATGACAGCTACAAACCAAGGACACACCTCACACATGCATTAACTACCAGTGTACACAACAGTCAACTATACATATGGCATATTACCTGCACGCTCACTGTCTTGCTGCTGCGTGGCTCCAGCCTCCATCATAATGCATGTCTGCTGCTGTTGTTGTTGCTGGCGGACTGGAGCCACTACACTCATGAGTAGTCCCTCCAGTCTGGTGAGTGGGGGATGTGTAGCCACCCCACCACCTGTGGCGACCTGTTGCCTGTGGATATCCGATGCACGCTGACGGACATGTCTGATTAAATCACTGCAGTGATGTCGTACCTGCTCATATGTCCTATTATGCGTGCCTATGTCATTTACCCGACGGACAAGGTCTTGCCACAGTGCAGCCCTCTCCTGCTGATTCTGGCTGGTGTGGGAAAAGAGTATTGCATAATCCCGCACCAGGCTCTGGTATATCTCCTCATCCTCAGCTGTGGAGTAGGTGGGATTCCGCGGGTGGGCCATGTACCTGAGAAAGAAAATAACCTGGTATCAGCAATATATGTCAGCAGAATTTGGCACACATACTACACATGCTACTCCACTGTTATGATACAACATATCTCACATATGTAGCATGTCTGTCTATTGGTGGATACACATGTAGATGGCCAGGTATCAGTGCTCAGCCAGCAACTGTGCAATAGTACCTGGCACACTCCATACAACATACTACCAAACCCCAGCAGTCAGAACACTGATTCAGGTCAAGAGCACCGCCTCACTCTGGGGGTTTGTATCTAGGTACTGTATGGCTTACATCATCAACTACTGTGAGCTGACCACACACTGATTGCCCTGGATATACATATCCCACCTCCACCACCAGCACAAACGACTATAGTGCATAACATTACAGATACAAACCTTACACTTGTAACAGTGACATTGTATCCTTTCAGCCCACTGGGCCAGTGGCAGATACAACCCACAATGCTGACCCCTACACAATTGCTTTCTACAGACATCTCCGAGAATGCATGGATCATGCAATCCCATATATGACCAAGACACTCTCCACAAAGGGACAGCATCCTGTCTGGTGGACCCCAGCCATAGACAGATTGTATTACAGAAGATGGAAGCTACTGCAAGACAGAGCATAATTCCATAAAGGGAGGGCATGTCTGAGCAGCACTAGTAAGGATCTATTTTCCATCATACAAAATCCATGGGCAACTTTGAGAGGGAAATCAAGAGGGAAACTACAGATAACCAGAAGGCCTTCTTCAGTTATGTTAGCAACCTGGTCAGGATCCATCCTCTATGCCCATAGTTAGTACACAACAAATATTTCACTGACACCACAGATATCGACAACATTGTGGCAGACAGGTTCAGTGCAGGTGTCACCCCGCCCTCTCCCCCAAAATAAGACATAGTTATCCCAGCTGACTGTAACCTCCCTGTCATCACAGATGTCCAGGTGAGAGCCACCCACAGGACAGCAGAATACACAACATGAATGGGACCTAATGGTATCCCCAGTTGCATGCTACATAAACTCTGACAGGAGATAAACACACATATAGAAGTGCTATGTAACACTAGCCTGACTACAGGATATGTACCTGTACACTGGCGCACAGCAGCAGTGGTTCCACTCCACGAAGGAGGCACCTCAACATACCAATACAATACAACACAATACATTACATTACAATACAATACTATACAATATGCTATTGCCCCTGGGACTACAGCAGTGTACTGTTCTGCTACCCTGACCATTGTGACACATGTGGTGTGATGGTACCTGCTGCTGTCACACAGTTACACAGGGTGACTCATATGGCATATTACCTATCTGACTAACATTCAGCAGCGGTATGTGTGACATGTACCCATGGGGAGTCTTGCTTCTTAACACTGTGTGGTTTATTGCAGGGTATGTCTTATCTATGGTAGGAACTCTTACCTCCACATGTGCACTCTATTGCAGTGGCACGGACGACACACAGCAGACATGTAGGTTGTGGATGGTGTGAGGTGTTACTATGGTTGTTGGACATCTGTCATGGGTGTGACTTACATATGTAAATCCAGGAGTGGTAACCTCTATGTGGGTAGCATATGTGTACTCTGTGGTGTTGTCAGTCACTGTGCATTGGTAATGTGTTTGAGTGCATTGTGACAGTGTTGTACATGTCACTGTGTCCTTCTCCATATCTGTAGCTGTCATGTGAGGTCCATACCATGGCATCCATTATGTGGTGTGGAGGGGTACACCGACCTACATGTCCATAGCTGACACACCATGTCCGCTGACACATACCATGTGCAGGTATTCCAGGGATAGTGTGCCACTGTGAATATCATTGGGGCCACTATTGTACACATTTATGACCCTGTTCAACCCTGACACATGCAGTGGTGGGCAGCCAATCACATATCTGGTAGTTACTGGTGTAGGTGATCTGGAATGTGGTATGGTACTCCGGTTTTGACACTGGTGTTCACTCCATGCCTTTGTGACCAGGCACCTGTTGCAATACATCTGTACACATGTGCCTCACTCAGAATTTATATACATCTCTCTCTCTCTCTATATATATATATATATATATCTATATGTATATAGATATATCTATATGTATATATATATATATATATATATATATATATATATATATATATATATATATATATATATATTGATGCACATATATTGCTATAGATGTGGAGGCAGGGGGACACAGAGGGGGTGTGAGTGACAGAGGGGGTGGGACAGGCTGTGTTGCAGGTCGTCATATACAGTCATACCTGTAGATAGTCAGATCAGTCTGTCTATGTATATGTATCTACATATATCTATATCTGTATGTGTGCATTACATAGATATGTTTGTACAATATTCTATCTACATCTGTCTATGTATTCCTATATCTCTCTCTCTATGTATGTATACATATATGCATATCATATATATATATATATATATATATATATATATATATATATATATATATATACATACATATGTTGACATACATACGTATCCATATGTTAGACGGTATATCAACATATTTGTCTACCATACTGTATACACACACTAACATACTGCTAAACATACATAACTGTGAAACCTACTTTGTACATGGCACTACAACCTACAATCAACCAACATTGATATGTGCACATAGATGCTTTCACATACAAATGTATGTACAGCCTTCACTGATAGTTGCTGTATGTCCCCTGCCCTTTACACATCTTCATATACATATGGATACAGACCAATGACACATATGGAGGGTTCACAGTATGTAGACCTTTATAGTATTACTTTACATTACCTGTGTTTGTCACAGCTGCTTGTGTTGCTGTCTGGTTCTCTGTCCTGTTGCTCCACTTCCCAGTTGTCAGCTTTCAGGTAGCTGTTGCTGAACAATTTGTTTGTGTCTGCTTAATTGCAGTTTTCTCTGTCTCTGTCTCTCTCTCTCTCTCTCTCTCTCTGTCTGTCTCTTACGTCCTTCTCAGGGTGCAATGAAAGTATTGCATGTGTGGACTGGGAGTACAGCATACTTTTGTAGGTATCTGCATATGCCCATGTGATGGCCTCTGCACCAATTGTAAGCCAGCATTTGCTAATTGCATGCAGCTAGTTGTGTACTGATTGCAGTTCTCACTGTGATTTCAGAACAGTGCTATAAAAAGGTATGTGAGATAGGCGTAGCCCTTTCAGATTTTAAGGGCAGGGACCATGCTGTTGTGCTGTGGACGATGTTCTGTGAGTGTAAAGGTTGGTATCTCTCTCATATTTCCAGGTGTGTTATAGATTAACATTCCTCCATTCATTTCTCCAGTTTCCTGTACTAACTGTGTATGTACACTGACACCTACAACTACTACTACTGTTAATGTGTGTGTGCTTTCCTTTCACTTTTGCTTGCACTTTGTTGCTAAGGCTTCAATAGTTGCCCTTTACAGTCACTACTTGTATGCCTGCTAGGTGTCTTGACTGTAGTGTGCTGCTGTAGCTTTCCTATTTTCCATGTACATTCACACCTTGGAATGCTTGCTATATCTGCTAGGGTGTTACAGCATGCATTGTGGTCTGGCCATGGTGTGGGCCTTGACATCTATTAGGGTATTTGAGTATGCTGCTGAGCAGGCCCCAGAGACTTTCAGGTTCATCTGTTATGTGCCTCATGGAATGGTACATATCAGTGGGGTACACCCATTAAAATGTCTGGTATGCTGCAGTTGTGACTGTGGGTTAGCATGAGCATATGTATTACTACACTTTTTCTGCCATGCAAGTGATGAATACTTTCAGGACTCCATAGTTACCATTGCATGTGTTACATCTTTCTGCCTACTGTTTGTACATTTCACATGGGGTCTGTGGGGCATCCCTGTAAGTCATTCACTGTTGCTATGTCTAGGCTCTTAACTATTCAACTATGGTGGTGTCAGACCTGTCATGTGTACAGATATTTGCAGGTTGTCCACATTTCTGCCTCATATTTTGGTCAATATCTCATGCACACCTTTTTCTGGCAAGTCGCTCTGGGCTCAAGTCAGAATATGGTGACAAACATTCAAGTTTCAGACTGCATATCCTTCCAAACATCCCACAAAGTGCAGACCCTGTTACTCTCTGAACTGTCTGCGTTTGTTGTAACATTATTTGTAATGTGTCCCTGGTTTTGGGCCTTTGCTCCACATATTTTATTACTTGGTCCAGATGTATTCCTGTAAGAGGTTGTGGGGTATGGGCAGTGCTTATCCTGCTGTGAGTATGTGTGTGGCTTGCAAGGCGCTATAGTGACATTATTACCTACTAGCTTCCAGCTAGCATGGCTGTTTCTGTTCACACACTACTATTATGGAAATCCACTAGTTTTGATAGTAATTCTAAATGGCATGCTTTGTGTACTACACATCTATATTCCCTTTACATTCATTCCTACTATTACATGATATATTTATTTTAGCACAATGTTCTTGTATAAGAGTCATGGCTTAGTGGTAAGTCATGCAGACTACTGTTTCCAAGGTCCTGGGTTCAGGACTCACAGTGGGATTTTATTTTGCTTTTGAACTGAGTACAGGACCTGTCAATCAAAGTGACTAAGGCACTTTTAAGCAGTTGTAACCGGGTTAGCGCTGGTTTGAACGGAGCTCACGCATGCGCACTGGCGGTTAGCTCCGCGCATACCCGCTTACAACCGCTTAAACGCGCTTACTCTTGCGCACCCCCGCGCTATTTTCTTTGAAAGAAAAGAAAATGGGGAGACAGGAAAGTGGTGAAAAAGGGGTCACAAAGAGGGTAAGACAGTAGGGAAACAAGCTTGGGATGTGCAGGAGGGATGTAGGTAAGGCCCATAGCTGCCCATTTATTCATCAGCAACAGCTGTGCATATGTATGTAATTTGGTGTGACATTTGAAACCTTCCACCCCTGAGAGAGGTGTAAGGACAACAATAATACTTGTTGTACAGCCAATTGTAATTGATAGGTTCCATGTCCAATAGACATGTGTGCGGAATGGGCAGCTATGTATGGGGCATAATTCTTTTGTGGGTACAGAGTGCCCTTTTTTTTTCAGGTGAGAGTGGTATGTCAGGTGAAGGAAGTCGGTACAGCTGGGGAGATAGGTTGGGTAGGTAAACAGACAAGACAAACAAGACGCATACAGGGGCGGTGTATGACACATGTGAGGGGGTTACACAATTGACGGGGATGGAGGTTTGGATATCCAGAGCCCATGAGCCCACAGATGGCAACAGTGGAACTGATATCCCCACCCATAGGCAGTTGCCACTGTTCCTTCACTGCCCAGGACGGGGCTGTGCTGGGGGCTGTGTAGGCGGGGCAACAGGCATGCCCGTTAGTTGTGCCACCCGTGCCTCGAGCTGGCATAGGGGCTCGAGAACAGAGTCCCGAATCTCCCTACACACCACAGTCCGGACGCTACAGAGGGTGAGTGGTGGTCCTCCTCTGGCCACACTTGCAGAGGGGGGGGGTGAGCCCCATCCCCTGCAGCGCTTCCACCCGCAGGTGGCACAGGGCCACCGGAGGAGGGTCCGGACTCGGCACTAGTGCCAGGTGCACTCGCCAGCTGAGGTGGGAGAGGTGGGTCCGCTGGAACCCGCCTTCCCTGTCGTACTATGTTTTGCATTATGTCATGACAGTTTGGGTTAGTGACATATAATACCATTCACGATTAGTTGTAACAGCATGCATTAGTATTCCCATTAACCAAATACCCAGATATTCACACCATTGAACAGCATGCATAATTTGAACAGAAATACACAGTCCAACAACATGCAGGGTTAATTGATGGCAACAGGCCATCAGGTGTGGATGTATGAACAGGGCAGATGCATCAACAGGCATGCAAATATATATAACCCAACAGGACAAACGTCCAGGGGTGTTAATTGTGATTGCACATACCATTTTCACATGGAATGGGTTATATGTGGTTATAGGGTGGGGTGAAGAAAGTAATATTAACACCTTCGAATAACAATACATATGCTGTACATTTCTAATAGCTACAGTTATATACACACTACTGTTCTCACTACAGTTTCCTATATGATAACTATTTCAACTTGGTGATAGGACTGTTACTGCAACATCAATATACATTTTATGGTTCTTCATTCACATTCATATCTAGCTTTGTTCAGCTACATCATCCTGCTACATTTGCTTTATATAGCTATAGACAAGTGTGGATGTTTGGTATATCAGACAATCATCCTATCTGCATATTGCAGACTGAGAGCAACATATCCAGATTTTGGGATACACATTCCAGATGCAGCAACACTTTGAACAGACTTTGCTGTTTGGATTTGAATCTCACATGCATTTCATTCTGTCTTAACTGCAGTATACTTTATTCAGGGGTTATTACTACTGTATTGCTGGATTCATGACACTTTCTCACACTCTCTCACTTGCTTTCATTTTACTATTCAGGATGGTACTTCTAGGCTTTATTGACATGTTTTACCAGTAGTTATTACAATCCTTTCCAGCAGTCTCACTTCTGTCATGTTTCAGTATTTCCACAGGGATATATTTCACACATGTGATTTCATCATCTTCTGCAGCTATACTTTTCAGCCTGCTGCAGGTTGTGTACTATTTTCTTACAGGCAGGGCATTTTTATTTCAGAATATATGTTGGACAGTTTCATGTTTAGGTTAAACTTACAGGCTGAAACACAGTTTTGTAATCAAGCAATACTTGCATACACTTTCACACTGTTACTTGCAGATTCTATTCCTTACTGACTACACTGCACTCTTTTGCTGATTGTCATACTTTTATATTTCTATACAGTTACTGGTAGTGGATTACTGACCTGCCTGGTGGTGCAACCGCACCAGCCTATCACCATAGGCTCTGCGGTTCGCAGAACGGACACCTGCAGCTGTAATATAAATGAAGTAATATTGGAATACACATCTCCATAATATCAGCTAGTTTAATTTCTTACATACATAATTAAATGTTACTTACTCAGTAGTGGGGCGTTGGGTGTTTGCCGGGCCTCCTGGATCCAAAGGTTCAGTTGGTCCTGGTTGCGTCTCTTCAGGTCCGCATGGTGGTGACGGACCTGTTCACCAGTCCTTGGAATCCCTGTGGCACTGGTGAGATCATGAGCCAACCGGTCCCACACCTCAGCCCTGTATGCTCCCCAGAGGACCTGGCCCTGCATGAGTTGGGCCTCATGATGATGGACTAGGAGCCAGACCATGTACCTGGATTCCTCAACACCCCACCTCTGTGCTCGAAAGCGACTACCCTCTCCTACTCCTGTCATTCTGCCTGCAGGTCAGTTCTACAATCGTTTATGCTGTGTATCCCCACCTATGAGGCTTATATAGTCCGTTTTCCTGCACATATCTGTGATTGGCCATTTTGGAATTGTATCAACTTCAGTAAACCTGCATTGTCATGCTCTAGTTTGTATTCATTCCTATATATTAGCTATTATTGCATTTACAGGTACTGCTGTCATGGCTTAGTGGTTCTGTACCTTGACTATGGTGTATAGTATCCTGGGTTCGAACCTGGCCACTGCTTTTTATTTTTCATGACTGTCTAGGCATGCTGAGGGGTGTGTCTGTGTAAAGGCAGTTTTGATACGGCTTGCTCAACGTTGCCCGTCGGTTAGCTTGTTTGCGCGGTGCGCAGCTCCGCGCAAACGGGGTACGCTGGTTTAAGCCTCATTTGGCTATCGGCACGCGTATTACACTCAGCTCAGTTAGGGGCACATAGATTTAGTGTGTTAAACCACTGCTCAGCTACGGGCACTCATTTTGCACCAGTTAAACCACTGCTCATCTACGGGCACATACACTCACTCTGTTAAACTGTAGCTCAGCTATGAGCACATCTGGCATTTTTTTCTTCTTTTGTTACCTCACATGTCTTCAATACAAATGGGCTGTTTCATTACATTTTACATATATTGGGGTTTTATGTGTACATATTTGTCAGGGACTTGTTTCCTGCTTATTTTGAAAAAAAAAAAATTGGTGTTGTGGGGGCTCGAACCATGAATACCTGCTCTTCAGCCAACATCTCTACCGCTACGCTATTGCTTCCTGGCTTATTTTGCATATTTAGTTCTTATATGCTTTCCCACTGACTGCTAACTGTAGCTGCGCTTCTGCACGCCAGCATAAGCGCACTCACGGTTAAACATCTTTACAGTTTTAAAAAAATATATAACATGTTCATTTATATATATTTTGTGTTCATAGTCTGTGGGGGCATGTGCTGTGTTGTGTTTATTCACATTTCCGTGGACTCTGTTGTGGGTGTTTACTTTGGGCACTTTTACACTTCTGTGGGGCGTGTCCGCTTGCAGGGCTTAGCCTACGAACATGCCCCCTACTGTCTTACATGGACTGTGTTAGACTTAGGTGTGATTCAGCATGCTCTCATGAATATACAGAGCATGCTGACATCACTCCATTTAACTGCAACCTCCGTGTAAGAGTTATAACTCTTACACGGAGGCTTCATGAATCCTGGGGATTATGTTGATAAGATATGTAAAACTAATTTTAAATGTATAATTTTGGACACTGTGCATCAAAATATTAAGTCAGTAAATGTTGAAGAAGAACTAGGTTGGCTAGAATATTGTTGGCAAGTCAAACTAAATGCTTGTTTCCCTCCAGGTTTAAATAATAGGGAAGAGTTTGTAATGTAGTTAAAAAGAAAGGGGTTGAAGCATTAATGTATGCATGGTTACTGTGCATTTTTATGTTACTGTGCTTTTAAATGTTAAAAGGTGTTCTAAAATGTTAATTAATGTAGTATTTAAAACATATGATTTTTATGCTAAAGCCGTAGTCTGAAGAAGTCTCTTGCATAAGAGATGAAAGCGCTTACTATTGGCTTGGATTATAATAAATTTCTTCGTACTGACACAGCTTTTGTTTACTATAGCCACTACCATTGAAGCTAGAGCTTGTAGGATAAGCTGGCTGGGGGAGCAGGATGAACAAGAATAAGCTGAACCTGAAACTTGATTGTATCTATACAATGAACAGGCAGAAAAAAAAAATATGATCTTGTTTAACTTGGCACCTATGACCTCCAGGATCTGTACCAGTTGTAGTTTGTTTATGGAAAAGATGACAGTAACGTCTAGTGTTTGATAAAGCTGGAGCAAACAGTCCCTGGACTATTCTGGAGATGCTTGGTTGGAGTGATGAGGAGCCAGTTGTCTAAATATGGAAACACTCAGAATCCTGACAGTCTCAGGTGAGCTGCTACCACTGAAATACACTTGGCAAACACCTTGGGGGGTTGTGGTGAGGCCAAAGGGCAGGCTCTGAACACATAGTCGCTGGCTCCCAACTGAAATCACAGGTATCTTCAAGGGCACATGCTCATTTTATGTGATAGTATGCATCCTGCAGATTGACTGAGCACATCCAATTGTACTTGTGAAAAAAGAGCAGAATGGACTGAACTGTGACCATTGAGAAATTTGATTTCCTTAGTAATTTGTTTAGGTTGCCTAGATCAAAAATTGGTCTCAGGTTCCCTGTCTTCTTTGGCACTAAAAAGAACCTTGAAGATGTTCTGAATTCTCTTTGGTCTGGCGGGACCTCCTGGATGACTCTTTTATCCAAGAGCTTCTGAATCGCTTGAGCTAAACCTTCTCTATCTGACTGGGTGGAATGCCAGGAATTTTTCTCTTTTTGGTTGGGGGACTCTGGATAAAAGTATGAAATAACTTCTTGATATTATTTTTAGCACCCAAGAAACTTTTGTTATAATGGCCCAGGGACTGGGGTGCAAGGACAAGTGTCCCCCAACTGCCTCCAGAGGTAAGCAGTTGGGTAACCCTTCAGAAGTGCTGAAAGGTCTATCTAGAAAGGAATCTTGGAAACCCTGGTTTTGCAGGCCCCCTCTGCTGTGAGTACAGCATTTTCCATTTGAACTCTCTCCTCTGCCTCTGAAGGAGTTGTCCCCACAGATCCCTGGAATTTACAGAACCACATTTTCTTGACCCCTCCTTGAGTCCCAGAAAAAATGCTTGAGGGGTAGAAAAGCAAATCGCTATAGCAGACAGTGTTTTTTCTCCCTGTTCATTTCAGAAGAGTGTTTCTTTTACAGAAGGACCAAACAAGGATGTTCCATCAAAAGGAGCAGTGATAAAGGAAGACTTGAAAGCCTCCAGAAAGTCACATAACTGCATCCAGGTGTGTCTCCATGCAGCATTACCTCAGCTGGAAGCCCATGAAGTATCCTCTCCACCATAGGTTTATAGGTAGGTACTAGGCTATCAGCCCAAGGGCCTAAGTAAGCTTTGTCAACAAAGTTTTCTGGCTTACACCAGCCCAAGAAAGTTAATTTCCTGTGCCCATGTTGAGCAGACCCAAAGAAATAATCCCTGGGGTGTATTTCCTATTTCCCATTCACTCATCAATATTTTTCCTGAAGAGTGTTAATGAAGAACTTTGCTTGGACATAGCTGGGTAGCTTGTTCCAGAGTATGGGAAGTCTCTGGGACAGGAATCTATCCCTCCAACATGTCCTGTTTATTGTGGTGACAATATTTAGGTCACTAGAACATGTAGCTCAGAGGGATTGGGATTTCTTTAGGTATGGCATATCCAACAGCTCTGGGTTTGACATAGCTTTATATGTTAGGCAGAGATCACCTTGGAGTAGGCGATATGCTACAGAGTAAAGATGGAGTCTTTTGAGATGGTCAGTGTAAGGCATCTGTTTGAGGCCAGTAATCCTCTTTGTGAGGTACTTCTGTGGCCTTTCCAGCTGCTGCAGATGTCTTGTGAGGTACATTCCAAAAGAGGCATTGAACTTTATAATGGGTCTAATGAATGTCGAGTACAGGGGAACAATGACCTTTTTTTTCCTGGATGAGAACCCTTTTGTGATGAGGTGTACCATGTAGAAGGATTTCCTGACTACTGTGGCAATGTGATTATCAAAGGAGAGACTACTGTCCACCTGGGTCCCAAGGTCTCTTATCACACATTCAGTGTTAAGAAGACTGCCGCCTATGTGGTAGTTCATGGGTACAGAGTTTTTACCAAAGGAGATAACAATACACTTTTTGGCACTGGGCTTGAGTCCATGGCTCTGACACCAGGCATTTGTCTCAGTGAGGCCCTTCTGTAGGATGTCCACATCATTTGGGGACTTGACTGTAGCTCCTAGTTTGCAGTCATCTGCGAACTTCATTAGCCAGAGGCCTTCTGTGTTAGCCTATACTTCAGGGAAGTAGATACCAAACAGGAGAGGTCCCAGGACTGTGGTACTCTAATTGTCACTGGTTTGAAGTTAGATTTGGAGTCTGCAACTTTTACAGTGTGGGTTCTGTCAGTGAGCCAATTGGAAACCCATCTTGTGACATAGGGATTTATACCTAGTTTAGTGAGTTTAGCTATAATTCCAAAATGGGGGATGGTGTTGAAAGCCTTGGCGAGGTCAAGATAGGCTGTGTGAACCACCTTACTCTCATCTACAGCCTTGGTGACTGCCTCAAAGAAGTCGACCAGGTTCAGGAGGCATGATCTACCTTTCGCAAACCTGAACTGATTGGGGTCCAGAGTTTGGAGGTTACCAATGTCTTTGTTTATGAATGCCATGATGATACGTTCCATGGCCTTGCAGACCAGGCTCATCAGGCTAATAGGACGCTAGTTCCCAGGATCAGTGGTGGCTACCTGGCTGGTGAGAGCTTTACCTCCAGTTTGGCTAGATAAGTGCATCTCTCACAGATTGTAGTGTTGGGTGGTAGGAGAAGAGGGTTGTCTATGTACTTGAGGCAATTGCTACATTGCCCCAAGATACAGATTCATCAGATAGACAGGAGAGAACACTGGGAGCTGACCCTTGGACATGCCTGAATAAAAAACTATTTTCCTCTAGACAAGTGAGGAAAGTGAGTACAAGAGCTGTTTTTCTCTAAACAAGTGAGGAAAGTAAGTACAAAAACTGTTTTCCTCTAGGTAATGAGGAAGGTTGAGTGCTGTAGTAACTTGTAGTTTATTTAGTGCTTACAACAAGGTTTGAACAAGTGCTGAGCAGGAATAAGCAAATTCAAGTGCTAAAACTAAGAATCTGTATCTGGATCTTGTTGTAGATAAACTACTTAGTGCTTACCACTCCCACTGATAAGCTAGAAGGCTTCCCTCCAACACAGAAAGGCTTGGGGGCACAGAAGCTTACAAACAGTCTTGGATACAGCAAATCTGTTTCTGGACTAAACTAGTTACAAAGAAGGTGGGAAACAAGCGCAAATGCAGGCTTTTAAACCAGAAAGTTGAAAGAGATGGAAAAACAGCCCAAATGGCCAATAAACTACAATCTCTGGGCCAGAAACCACTCTTGTGGTAGACAGGCTGCCTACTGCTTACCACTCCCACTGATAAGCTAGAAGGCCTCCCTCCAAAACAGACAATCTTTGGGGCTCAGAAGCTTACAAACAGTCCTGGATGCAACAAATCTGAATCTGGACTAGACTAGTTACAGGAAAGGTGGGAAACAAGCGCAAACATGGGCTTTTAAACCAGAAAGTTAAAAGAGATGGAAAAACTGCCCAAACAGCCAATAAACTACAATTTCTGGGCCAGAAACCAATCTTGTGGTAGATAGGCTACCTTGTGCTTACCACTCCCACTGATAAGCTAGAAGGCTTCCCTCCAACACAGAAAGGCTTGTGGCACAGAAGCTTACAAGCAGTCCTGGATACAGCAAATCTGTATCTGGATTAGACTACTTACAGGAAAGGCAGAAAACAAACTTGGAATTGTGTGTGTGTGTGTGTGTGTGTGTGTGTGTGTGTGTGTGTGTGTGTGTGTGTGTGTGTGTGTGTGTATGCATATATATATATATATATATATATATATATATATATATATTTTTTTTTTTTTTTTTAGTTAAATAGGTTGGCTTTCTCAAAAAGTTCTTTCTGTATTAGAAAGAATGAGCTAATGACAGTAGCAAAAACACTTTAAATGCAGTACAAGCTAGCACACTTGAGTGTGTAGCAATAATAAGGCAAATACACTTTAAATAAATGCAGTTAAGTTAAAAATGACAAAATCAAGTTTATGAAAAATTAAATAAGAGCACTTGAACACTTAAAATTACACAGAACAGCAAATTAAGATATTACGGTAGAAGACATTTATTTAAGAGCAGCTCAAGAAAGTATAAGTATTTTTTTTTTTGTGGAGAGGAAGGGAACAGAGCAGATTAAAATGCTATAGGGGATGCCCTTCCCAAGTGCTCACTCTGTATACAGCAGAGGAGATGGGACTGATAGGAGTGTCTCAAATCAAAATATGATCTCACTGTACTCAATTGCATGAGCAAATGAAATGGGCTCAGTAGGAGTGTCCAAAAACAGATTTAAAGCAGGGGCGGGTAATTCCAAAGCCACCAGGATTAATACCACAACAGGAACAGGGAGGGGAGGTAGGAGACTAGCTGCAGCTAGACAGGGAGTACAGTATTCAAGTGAAACAATTATATACAAAGTTCTAATCTTAAATATGTGCAGAGAAAAGTATACTTAAATCAGCTTTGTCAGTTGATTTATGTTCTCAGCAGCCAACCACTCAGAAGATGAGCAGAATGATTAAAAAATGTGACCAGCACAGATTATATTGCAAGCAGAAACCCCCAGGCTAAGTTAACACAGAATTTCAAAAGCAGTCTAACAACTTTCAATGTATTCAGATGGCTACACTTTTTCACACTTCAGGCAACTGCAGCTAGACAGGCAGTACAGTATTCAAATGAAACAATTATCTACAAATTTCTAATCTTAATTAAGTGCAGAGAAAAGTATACTTAAATCAGCTTTTGTCCATTGATTTATGCAGTTGAATCTCAGCAGATAACCACTCTGAAGATGACCAGAATGATTAAAAAATGTGACTAGCACAGATCATAATGTAAGCAGAAACCCCCAGGCTAAGTAAACACAGAATTTCAAAAGCAGTCTAGCAACTTTCAATGTATCCAGATGGCTACACTTTTTCACACTTCAGGCAACTAACTGCAGCTAGACAGGGAGTACAGTATTCATGTGAAACAATTATCTACCAATTTCTAATCTTAAATAAGTGCAGAGAAAAATATACTTCAATCAGCTTTTGTCAGTTGACTTATGCAGGTAAATCTCAGCAGCCAACCACTTGGAAGATGAGCAGAATGATTAAAAAATGTGACCAGCACAGATTATATTGCAAGCAGAAACCCCCAGGCTAAGTTAACACAGAATTTCAAAAGCAGTCTAACAACTTTCAATGTATCCAGATGGCTACACTTTTTAACACTTCAGGCAACTAGCTGCAGCTAGACAGGGAGTACAGTATTCAAATGAAACAATTATCTACAAATTTCTAATCTTAAATAAGTGCAGAGGAAAGTATACTTAAATCAGCTTTTGTCAGTTGATTTATGCAGGTGAATCTCAGCAGACAACCACTTGGAAGATGAGCAGAATTATTAAGAAATGTGACCAGCACAGATTATAATGCAAGCAGAAACCCCCAGGCTACGTTAACACAGAATTTCAAATGCAGTCTAACAACTTTCAGTGTATCCAGATGGCTACACTTTTTCACACGTCAGGCAACTAACTGCAGCTAGACAGGGAGTACAGTATTCAAGTGAAACAATTATCTACAAATTTCTAATCTTAAATAAATGCAGAGAAAAGTATACTTAAATCAGCTTTTGTCAGTTGATTTATGCAGGTGAATCTCAGCAGCCATCCACCAGGAAGATGAGCAGAATGAGCATGGGATATCAACCTCATGGACACATTGGAAAATAATGATACAGTGGCCAGTTGACAAGCTGAGAAGATAATCTTTTATAG
This sequence comes from Protopterus annectens, assembly GCF_019279795.1. Taxonomy (NCBI): domain Eukaryota; kingdom Metazoa; phylum Chordata; order Ceratodontiformes; family Protopteridae; genus Protopterus; species Protopterus annectens. The sequence continues at coordinate 1,998,561,882 of NC_056726.1, read as the reverse complement.
TCCTCTACAGACAAGGACGCCTTGAGGGATTTGGAGAGCTTCTTGGTCAAATCCCTCTGCAGTCTTGTAAATTCAGCCAGATAATTCAGAGTCCTCAAGGTAAAATTCCCTGAAGCAACTATGCACTTTCCAAATTTGCCCAACGCCTTCAACTCTCTGTTAGGGAGATGGACAGAGGAGCTCTATTTGGCTAGGTCTTTTTGGGGGCTGCTGCCACAACCATAGCATCAACATGCTTCCTTTGCTCCAGTTGGGTCTGTATTTTGATGATGTCAAAATCTTGTCTGAATGACAGGAGATTGGTTTGACAGACTCTGCTTCCTTCCATGCCCACCGAGAGACTAGATCGATAAGCTCATCAGCCAGGGGTGTCACCCAAGACATAAATGGGCCAGAACCAAAAGCTTCCAGAAATACTGACTCCTGCAGGGAAAGATTATCTGTGGGCCAACCACCTTTCTGATTAAGGATCTCCAAAATGTCTCCAAATGAGATGTCATCAGGTGGTGATCTGGGGGAACCTTCCCCTTTGTCAAAGTCAGTATCCTCTATGAGAGCTTCCAAAGAGGAATCTATCTTCCTCCTTTAGCATGTTCTCTTATGGGGAACCTCCTCAGTGGGATACTCTGGGGAAGTGTCTGATTAGAGGGAAATTCCCTCAAAGGGAACTGTCTGGATGCTAGATGGCAATGGCTGTCCCTGTGGAATAGGACTGATAGGATCAGAGCTTGGATCCGCTGGAGAATGGATGCAGGATCCAAAGGGGAGTAAGGGATTAGATGTCTTGGACAAGAGAAACTCTCTCCACTACCTTGAAGCTGCACAGACTGAGAGAAGCTGTGGCCAGTCACTTAGGAGCTGACACTTCTGACAAACCCAAACCCTGTCCTGATCCATGCCTTGAGAAGGAAGTTGGACCCAGTCTATCTAGCATCGAGGCTCTAAGGGGCAAGAACATCTCCGACAATATCAGAGTATATCCCAGCTCCACGCATCTGATGTTGATGCTTCATCTGTGAGACCCATCCCAATCTGAAGCATTAGGAGCAGAATAAGTCATGGAAATTGTTGGAGTCAAAGACATAAATCTCTTTAGCTCCCACACCAATTCTCTTGGGACTTTTGTATCTGAGGGCTCCAAAACTGTGGGATGGACTGAAGAAAGTGATATTACTATATAGGAAATGGAATGGAAGCTGACAGATCAGATTGAATATGTAGATGGAATATCCCCCAACTGAATCTGAGCTCTGCAGAGCTTCCTCATCATCCTAACCACTTCGGTCTTGGAGAGACTTCTCAAGGACCTGGCAGACGAGGTAGTGGAATGTGACCTAGACTGTTTCGTTAGGGTGGTTTGCAGAAGGGGGGAAGGGAGACACCAGATCAATCATGAACTCAGGTGAGCAAATTCTGAGAGTCTTTGAAACACCAGAGATTGGATCCAAAGTTTTGCGTTCCAAGGGTTGTGTCAGAAATTTGCTTGATATAACTTTTGGATCCAAGAAGTTAGGATCCAAAGTTTTCCTTTTTACATATGAAGATCTTTGAATTTTTTGAGGAGGCTCCAAAGTCTTATATGTAGAGGGAGTTTTAGGAGATCTAGCAGAGGACCTCTTTCTAGACTCCGATGGAGTTATCAAATGTTGGCTGGGGGGTTGAGCCCCACAGGAGGAGGAAGAAGAAAAAGAGGTAGTAATCTCTTGAGGATCAGCTTGTTCCTCCTATCTGCATTCACACTAGAGTTAAAAGCAGCACAGATGGTACAATTAGAATTAAGATGGACTGTTCCTAGACAGTAAATGCATTCCCTCTGGGCATCAGAATTTGGAATTTTGTGCCCACAGGAAGTGCATTTTTTTTAAATCCTGTTCACTTGTCAGCCATAGTAAGACAGGGAAAAGTTTTTTTTTTTTTTTTAATAACAAGAAAGAAAACTATAAACAATGGTAGAGGTAGCTACCCTAAAAGGGGTAGGAAATAAATAAAGAAGAAGAGGTACTAACAATGGTATGTGTGATACCCCTGCACTTGTCCAGTAATCAATGAGCCTCAATCCTCATTGATGGATGTGCACATTGGGAGGATGACAAGTTAACACACAGTAAAGTACAATTTTCCTTAAGAGCACACAGAGACCACAGTCAGTCTGGGGCTGGTTGTTCCCTCTTTCTCCAGATCTCCAATAAGTCTCCCCACTGGCACAGCTATAGGGTTAAGATCTCAGCTCAGTGGTCAAGTCAAGACCTCCAGCAACTTCTCTGTTCAACTAGAGCTTTATGTCCCTGCACAAATAGCTGACACACACACTTTGAGATTTGATTCATATATAAACACACACACTCCTGGGAAAGGCTGTCACAGGTTTACTAGCTATGCCCCCTTCTGCCCAGACTAAAAGGTAGTTATCACTGCCACCAACCAGCTCTTTATCAGATACTATACGGCCCTTACAAAGTGTGACCAATTCTACTGTGTAATGTTACTATTATCCAAATGGTAAGTGTGACCAAGACTTGCAAGGCTATTAGAGTGGCCTGTACAGTGTCACCAAATACATGTGCAAGTACTCTAAGAACTTAAATATCTCTAAACAAACCAGCCACAATTAAAAGGTTTAAATATATTTAATAAAAAATAATAAAAGAACAAGACAATACTCAATAACTCAACATGGTGACTACAGACTTCAGAATCACAGGAAATATTTTAAAACAACATTGCAGGACAGTCTCAAATAAATACAGAAAACATATAAACTAATTTTTACTATATTTCTATCTATATCTAAAAAATCACTTTTCCCTAGTTACTTACTATTAGCAAGACACAGGCAGAAGTGCTGATGAGTGTGATGTTCCTAGGTCTAAACACAAATACAAAATGCAGAGTCTCTGAGAGAGTTCCCAAACTGAAATCAAAACATTACTGCTGGGTCAGCTGGAAGACATCACTTTTTGTCACCTGACTTCAGTTCCCAGCCTAACAGAAACCAACATCTTTGTCTCTGAAATACTTATCTCTCTGATGTGCAGCTGCTAGGAAATCACAGAGCAATAAAAACACTTTACATTTGAAACCTAGTAATTATTTCTGTTTTAAGACAATAGGAAAAACTTCTTGCTCTAGACATCCTGTCTTCTTGCTGTATTAGCTAACTTTATAACACATCATAAAACAATTTCCACTTATTTTCTTGAAGTTTTGCAAGTTAACTTTGTATGTTCCAACTTCTACTACTAAAACCTACATTTGCATAGGTGTACATTTCTGTTCTTTTCCAGTAGGGTGCACTGTGGTTACATTCTTGAAGCTCAGTACGTAACATAAAGTTCAACACACACTTCTGCACCAGTAGTTTAATATACACATAACATATAGTTCTCTTACATTTGTAACACAAGCATATGAATCACATTAATATTCACATATGACATATTATTAGTTACAAAATTCCAAATAGCTGGACTGGCAGTATTTCCCTGGTGTCACAATATGCAATAAGAAACTACCCAGCAAGGCAGAAAAAGGGGGAAGTAAAGGAAATAACTGACTAGTAGAAACTCCAAACACTAAATAGATAAAGAGTGAGAATGTAGATATGTTAATTTAACAAGAATCTTGAAGAAAAACTACTCACAAATGCTCAAAAGATTTTACCAAAGGCTTCTGAGAAAGGATCTGTATCCATGTGAGATGGCGACAAATGAATCTGAGGTATTATAAGCTAGCTGGGGCATTATGGGTAGAGAGAAGTGCTCACTAGTTGGATCTGTAAGTCTAAGATATGCAGCCAAGTCAGATCTGAGATTGAATCCATAACACGGGTCTACTTTGGAAGGTCAAAATACCACAACACTGACAATCACAATCCCAAGACAAGAAGGCTGACAACATCAGAAAACCGATGTCCTGGAACACTGACCACAAACTCCAGGTAAGTAACAGTTACAACTGGAATTCCCAGAACCTCTTCCCAACCCCCAGTATTTTCTGAAGGACAGAGAAATATTCTGCAAATAGTCTTAGAGAAATAGAGAATCCTTGACAGGGAGATTTAAATAACATGTTTTCCTATGAGTTTGAATCAGAAATCTGGGGAGAAAAAGTATACTTGTCCCATCAGACTTAATAAACTACCCCATCTAGTGAAACTGGTACAGAAAAAGATATATGTTTAGCTTTTTGTTTCTTTTTAACAGGGAAGTTGGGACAAACAAGATTATTAATGGCAGCAACAGCTTCCCAGGGATGGGCACAGCATTCTGGCTAAGCCGGAGCATCTTTACTGCCCCTTATCCCCAAACTGATAACAGTGTCTCTCTCTTACCCACTACGGAGAACCCAACAGTGTCAGAGGTAGTGACTAACCTGGTACATAGTGGCTGTATGGACAATACCAGAGGGATCCAAGGAAAAAGATGAGGAACTGCCTCTGGCCACTTTGAAGTCACCCATCTGTGGCAGAGGCACATTGCTAGCCTGCTGTGTTACCAAAGGCTGTTTAGTTAACTTTTTCATTTTATGGCTGGAAGAAGGACCAACCATGGACCAGTACTTTGTTCCATGGTCAAGCCAAAAACAATGCTTCTTTCTTGGAGAAATTAAGCAGCACAGGTGGTACAATTTTAAAAATAGCAAAAAGTAACTTTTCCCAGTAAAAACACAGTAAAAAGCACTCTAATGCCCTTTACCACCCTCAAAGAGTAATTTTAAACACAGCTTGTTCACAGAAAAAAATGGACTTAGAATGTTTAAATGAATTAAAGTCAATACAAATACATATTCCTAGCTTAAAATATACTTAAACATTAAAAATAACATGCAGAAGGTTTTTCCCAAAAAGAACTCATCTGCCCAGCAGTGAAACAGCAGAAGCCGACCACTGATCCTCAAAAGTCCATAGAGGAATGCCTTCTTAGGCAGCAAGAAAACTACGAAAGGCTTGGCATCCAAATGTGCCTTTTAGTCAGCTTAGCTCCTGATTACTATTGATTTGGGCACTTGGAAGGTGCCTGAAACTTTGGAAGCTGGCTGTCTGTTATATCCTATGCAGGATATAACCCGTATAGATTAGACTACTTGCAAAAGTGATCAGTATTGAAGAATAGCAAATGAAACAGTGAACAAGTGTATAATTTTGGGGAAGAGACACTTCAAATATACTTACACAAAATATAAATCAGCAAGTATTAGAAAAAATGAATATAAAAAGTCTAAATATTAAAAATATAACAGGTAATAAAAACACTCCATAACTCTATAACGATTCAGATCTAGAAATATGATTGTTTATAAATGCAAATATCAAAATAATAAGGAAAATATACACATTTGCTAGTTTTTTTAATAATAGAGATAAATTCATTCAGTTTAATATCATTACCTCCTAGCTGCTCATTCATATAGAAAACAAAAGCCAAAGTCACTGGTTGATAGTAAGCAACAGTTTAAAAGGTCCAGTATGTGCTATTCCAGCTACAATGAAATTATTTAGTAGAAATTCTGTAGCTGCTCAGCGCTAGAAATAAGGTTGCTAATAAATTCAAGTCACAAAATTTCAAGGAAATTATCCAAGTAAACCAATTTTATAAAATACTAATCCATCAATTTTTTACTCACATCTTAAATCATTAGCTTCTTTGTAATTTGTTATATAAAAGAGAAAAAAAAAAACAACAAAGGTACGCATTGATAGCAAGTGGTTATTTGGAAGGCCCAGTATATGGTATTACAGCCACGGTACATTTGTTTAATATAAACTCCTTAACCTCATATCTACTTAATCATGTACTGGAACACAAGTCAAAAGTTAGTTTTATGTAATTCTTGAGTTGCCCAATCAACATCATTTGAATCCACAACAAGAATTTATCCAAAGATTGCAACATTGTCTAAAGCACAACATCTGTGAGGTCTGAAATAGAGTCTCAATATAAAGATAATGTTATTTAAAAGGTACAGTTTGCATGAAGGGGCCTCTTTTACGTGCCTTCATACCAACACACTAACACACAAAGGATGCTAATATGTGCAAACTGCTTTACAATAAGCAATTCGATACAGATTTAACTGTTAAAATGCAGAACTGTATTAAGAGGGTGATTTATAAGAATTTATGAGGAAATTAAATACATTGAATGTAATTTTTTATTTTGTTTCTTATCTGTGGGCTTTTGTCCTTTTCGTTTTGTTTATTTATAAGTTCTGTACATACCATAACTTGGCATCTGTGTTGTCCATTTTCATTCTTTTTCACTATGGGGTTACGGATCAGAACCTTGGATCTGACTCAGCGCATTTTTCACAGACTCAGGTCCCAGTCTCGAGCTCCTCCCTCTACCCACAATGCTCTATACTCTATCCAGCTTCCTAAAATTGAATTTGCTGCTGAACCGTCTTGTATGATAAAGACACCTTATAAGTAGTAGGAAACAGAAAAGAAACTAGAGGCTCAAAAAAAGAACTTAATGTTCCTATAAACTCCACATATCGTCTAGGAACTCCTAGAGTGGGGGATGGCTAGGAGGGAAGGTGAGGAAGAATAAAAATGGACAACACAGATGCCAACTCTCAAGTGGCTTCAAGGAAAGATATGCCGGAGCACTGTCAAACCAAAACAAGACCTGATTCTGCAGACAATGTCCAATTTGTAATGTGCCACAAAGGTATGAGATTTTGGTCAAATGGCTGCTGCACAGATATCATCAATGAAGGCTCTAGAGGAGAAAGCAGCTGATGTAACCATAGACCTAGTAGAATAGGCTTTAGGAGGACAAGGTAATGTCAGACCATTTTTGGAATAAATCAGTAATATGCAGTCTGAAATCCATTTAGCTAACATAACCTTAGAAACTGCGTGGCCTAGCCAGTTTGGTGAAAAGGACAGGTTGGATGTCCTGCAGTATTTTGTTCTGTAAAGATAAAAATGTAGTTGCCTGTGAACATCAAAAAATGCAACAAATATTTGCCCTTACTGGCAAAACTTGGGAAGAAAACTGGCAATTGTATTGACTGGTTAATGTTACACTCTATAGCTACTTTAGGAATAAAGGAGGGATTTTTAAGAAGGGAAACTCTGTCTTTATGAAAAATAATATAAGGTGGTTTGGAAGAAAAGGCCTGAATTTCTCAAATTATTTTAACTGATGTGAAGGCCACCAAAAAGATAGTTTTCCAGGAGAGGTATTTAATTTCACAATTGCTAGCTGGCTCAAAGGACTTTTGAGTCGGACCTTGGAGGATAAACGTGAGATCTCATGGAGCATATGGGACTTTAATCAGGGGTCTAAGTAGGAAAATTCCTTTCTTGAAGGCTTTACACAATGTAGACATGAACAGGGACCCTGAAGAATTTCCAGCATAAAAATTGGATATGGCTGCCAGATGATGCTTGATTGTAGAAAAACTAGCCCGTTCCTCAAAGAGACAAGTAATAAAAAGAAGGATGGCTGAGACTGGAGCCAAGAAAGGATCAGTGTTTTCCTTGGTGGCCCAAATGGCAAATCTTTTCCATTTATTTTTGCATACTTTCTTAGTAGAAACATTCTGAGAGGCCAAGACTATGATTTGAACGGGGGAAAAAGCCCGGACCTTTTGACAATCACTGGAATTGGAGAAACCAAGAGGTCAGTTTGAGAGTGGATAGATTCTGATGTAGGCCTTCTGATGGTTTAGAAAGGAGGTCCTGTCTGGATACCAGTATTCATGAAGGACATTTTAGGTGAGACCACAGGAAGGGGAACCATATCTGATGAAGCCAGTAGGAGGCAATGAGGATCACTGAACTCTTAGATCTGTTTGCTTTCTGTAAAAACTTCAGTATCAGTGGCAACGGAGGATAAGCATAAAGGAGACAGAGGGGGGATCAGAGGGAAGAACCTGACGCATTTGTTGTTTTGAGGGGATGCAAAGAGATCACAAGTCAGGTAACCCCAGAGGCTGAAAATCAAATTTGCTTCTGACTGATTGAGGGACCACTCATGAGGAATCAGAATGGGCCTGCTGGGTTTGTCTGCAAGAATGTTGGACCTCCCCAGTATGTGAGTTGCAATCAGAAACCCATCTGAAGATATTTCCCATTCCCAGACTTTCATGGCCTCTCTGCATAAAGGATATGATGGGATTCCTCTTGCTTGTTTATATACCAGACTACTGACATGTTGTCTGTATGAATTGCAATATGTTCCTAAAGGGAGAACGTCCTGAAAAGCTTGTACCATTAGAAGCACCACTCTCATCTCCATAACATTGATATGCAATCTGGTCTCGATGCGAGTCCATGTGCCTTGGACCTTCTTTCCATTGAAATGACCCCCAACCCAGTTGGGAAGCATCCATGGTCACAGTGGCTGTGGGAGAAAGAAGTAGAAATGGTCTGCCAAGGAGCAGGTCATCCAAAAAAGTCCACCATAGTAAATGCCTCTTGCAAATTGGTGTTAATGTGATAGCAATAGATAAGGACTGGTAAAGAATAGGCCATTGAACAGCTAGGATCTACTGGAGAACTCACATAAAAAACACACTAATGGGACAAGATTGATAGCAGCCACCATAAATCCAAGAGCCTGAAGTATTAATCTTGCCAGTGGAGACGGGCGGTCTAGGTTTGTTTGTACTTGGCCTCTCAGTGTTTGAATGTGATGGGGAGACAATGATGATACTTGAATTGTTGTATCCAGGAGAACCCCAATGAATTCCAAAGTTTGTACTGGGGATGGAAGTGATTTTCCAGATTTATAGTGATGCCTAGGGAACTGGATATCTGAAACAAATAATTCCTGGTTTGAATAAGTTGATGCCTGGTTGTGGAAGTTAGAAGCCAGTCATCCAAGTATGAAAACACCCAGAATCACTGTCATCTGAGATGAGTTGCTACTATTGCCACACATATGATAAACACCCTGGGGGCTGTGTTGAGTCCAAAGGGCAGAACTCTGAACTGGTAGTGAATGGCTCCCAGCCAGAAGCGCAGATGACTTCTGGAGGGCCTGTTCATCTTGATGTGGTAGCACATATCCTGCATGTCCGCAGAGCACATCCAATCACTCTTCCACAACAGCGGTAGAATGGACTGAAACATAATCATCTGGCACTTTGACTTCTTTACATACAGACTTAGATTGCCTAGAACCAGAATTGGTTTCAGGTCCCCGGTTTTCTTTAGCACTAAAAAGAAGTGAGATTAAGTTCTGAACCCTCTTTGTCCAGTTGAGACCTCTTGGATGACTCTTTTTTTCACTAGGTTTTAGATTTCTTGTACTGCATACTCCCTCTGACTGGGTGGAATGTTGGTGAGGCTCCTGAGTTTTTCTGGAGGTGGGAGGGAAAAGGGAATATAATAGCTTCTGGAAATTATGCTTTACACCCAGGTATTTCTTGGTAGATTGGTCCAGGTGTTTGGGTGTAGAGAAAAATGACCCCAGACTGCTTCCAGTGCTGAGCAGTCAGGAAGCACTTCAGGAGCACTGGTAGGGCATGCCATAGAAAGGTTCCCTGAAGCCCTGATTCTGTGGACCCCCTCTGCCTCTGGGGTGGCATCACCCATTGAAACCTCTTCCTCTGCCCCTGGAGGAAGAATCCCTGCATTGATCATGAAAAGACCATTGAGATTTTCAGAACCAGGTCTTCTTACCTCCTCGTTGATTTCCTGAGAAAGTCTGTTGAGGGGTAGACAACTTGATACCCAAGGCAAACAGGGTCTTTCCTTCCTTCTCACTGCAAGTTTAAGTATCTTTGACCGATGGCCAAAACAAAGATGAGCCATCAAAGGGAGCATTCACAAAGGATGCCTCGAAAGGTTCTATTCTGCGAAGTCACAAAGCCTCATCCAGGCATGTCTTCTAATAGCAATACCTGAGCTGGCTGCCCATGAAGTGCCCTCAGTTGAATGGGAGATGAGCCTCATGGAGGAATTAGACAGGGAAGAAACAGTAGCCAATAGGGAGATAATTTCTTGAAGCCCTCTACCAACATGGAGAGAGAGTCAGAAAGTTCTTTGTCCAGATCTCTCTGCAAGTGAGTGAAATATGCCAGATAATTGAACACTCTCAGCAAGTAGGTAGCTAAGGCATAAATGCACTTACTAAACCTGTCCATCACTCTGAACTCTCTGTTCAGCAGATGGACAATTGAGCTCTATTCAGCTAGCTGCTGCCACAACCATAGCATCTACTGGCATACCCTTGGTCCAATGTAGATGGTCCTGGGGGTGAAAGGAATGTATTGAGACATTTGGGTATTGGTTTGATGCTGTCTGGCTCCTTCCAGGCCCAGTGGGAGACTAAATCTATGAGGTCATCCACTGTGAGGGGTCACCTAAGACATAGATGGGCCCATCCCGAAAGCCTCCAAAAACACTGACTCTTCAAAAGAAGGATTTTGGGCTGACCAGCCACCTCTTTGTCTAGGGTCACTAAAAGCAGAGGAGACACTGGAAGAAGAGGGAACTCCCTCTAGGAGAATGCATTGGAGGCTTCTCAAGGCACGCTGACCCTGAACAGGTATGACAGCCTTAGTATTCAGATCCAATGAGGGATGATAGGGAGGATCATAGATCTGAGAGGTCAGATCTCTGTGAGAGAGAAGATCCTTTCCACAACCTGGAAAGTTGATAGACCAAGAGAAACCTTCCTCACCCCCCTCATAGCCGAAGCAGTTGAGGAAGAAGGGGGAGGGACAAACTATGGGTCCCAGGTCCCCAGGTAGAATTGGAGCCGACCTGTCAAGTACTAAAGCTCTGAGAGGAACCTCCAATAAGGTTAGAGCTGAACCCCTACCCCCCCCCCATATCCGTTGCTGACATCACAGATCTAGTTTGGGACACAGGAGTACTCACAGATCTGAGAGTGGATGGAGTAGGAAAACCCCCCATCTCAATCTGGTTCTGAAAAACCACCACATCATCCTGTCCATATCTAGTTCAGAGAAGCTCATGAAGGGTCTAGAGGAAGCCACTGACTATGGTCTGGAAAGGTTGGTTGGAGTTTGAAGAATTTTAGGTAGTAAAGTTGGGGACACTGATCTAATGGACAATTCAGGAGTTCGGCTTCAAACTCTCGGACCCGAGGAGCTAGGATCCAAGGAGGGAGCTGAGTGTCTAGGAGATGGCAAAGTTAAAACATTGCCTGTCAGATCTGAGGAATGCTTCAGATCTACTGGAGCGGAGGTAGGTCTTGGTTCTGATAACTTTGAATCCATTGATTTTTGCTAATTTTGTTGTTGGCTCTGAAGTAGCCCTCAAAGTCTTGTGATGGAGCTTCCTGGCATCTGAAGAGCTAGGCAGAGGTTTAGAGAGAGGTTGAGCTCCTGGTGAAGTGGAGGTTGAAGAAGGCAAGAGTCCTTTTAAAAGTAGTTTGTTTCTACAGTTGGCTATGGCCCTGGGATTAAACCTTTCACAGTTGTCACAAGCCGACTGCAGATGCTCAGCACCCAAACAGTATACACATTTACTGTGCAGGTCTGAATGTGGGATTTTATGCCCACATTCTGAACAGTGCTTAAAACCTGTAGGTTTGTCTGACATGTCAGAGAGCAGGAAGCAACAGCAGAAAGAAAAATATAACCACAACAAACAGAGACCCCCCCCCCTTTTTATAAACAATGACAGAGAAAGAGAATGAACTGTCCATAAATGAACAAGAAGAGGAGTAAATATAGAGCAACACTCATCATCTTCTTTCAGCTGTTCCCGTTAGGGATCACCACAGTGGATCATCTGTTTCCATTTCTTCCTGTCCTTTGCATCTTGCTCTGTCACACCAACCACCTGTATGTCCTCTTTCACCACATCCATAAACCTTATCTTAGGCCTTCCTCTTTTCCTGTTACCTGGTAGCTTCATCCTTAGCATATTTTTCCCAATATACTCAGCATCCCTCCTCAGCACATGTCCAAACCAATGTAATCTTGCCTCTGTAGCATTGTCTCCAAACCTTCCAACCTGGCTGACCCTCTAATATACGTATTCCTAATCCTGTCTACCCACATCACACCCAGTATAAATTTTAACATCTTTAACTCTGCCACATCCAGCTCAAACTCTTGCCTTTTTGTCAATGCCACTGTCTGCAACCCATATAACATAGCTGGTCTCACTACCCTCTTCCCTTTCACTCTTACTGATACTCGTCTGTCACAAATCACTCCTGACACTCTTCTCCACCCACTCCATCCTGCCTGTACTCTCTTCTTCACCTTTCTTCTACACTCAGCGTTACTCTGAACTACTGATCCCAAGTATTTAAACTCATCCACCTTCACCACCTCTACTCCATGCGTAGTCACCATTCCTCTATCCTCCCTCTCATTCACACACATATATTCTGTCTTACACCTGCTGACCTTCATTCCTCTTCTCTCTAGAGCATATCTCCATCTCTCCAGGGTCTCCACCACCTGTTCCCTGCTCTCACTACAGATCACAATGTCATCTGCAAACATCATAGTCCACGGGGACTCTTGTCTGATCTCGTCTGTCAACCTGTCCATCACCATTGCAAATAAGAAAGGGCTCAGAGCTGATCCTTGATGTAACCCCACCTCCACCTTAAACGCATCCGTCACTCCCACCGCAGACCTCACCGCTGTCACACTACCCTTGTACATATCCTGTACCACTCTTACATACTTCTCTGACACTCCTGACTTCCTCATACAATACTACAACTCCTCCCTAGGCACCCTGTCATATGCTTTCTCTAAGTCTACAAAAACACAATGCAACTCCTTCTGACCTTCTATGTACTTTTCCATCAACACTCTCAGAGCAAACATCGCATCTGTAGTGCTCTTTCCCAGCATGAAACCATACTGCTGATCACTAATCATCACGTCCCTTCTTAACCTAGCTTCTACTACTCTTTCCCATAACTTCATGCTGTGACTGATCAATTTAATCCCTCTGTAGTTACTACAGCTCTGCACATCACCATTATTCTTAAAAATCAGTACCAAAACACTTTTTCTCCATTCCTCAGGCATCCTCTCACTTTCCAAGATTTCATTAAATAATCAGGTTAAAAACTCCACTGCCATTTCACCTAAACACCTTCATGCTTTCACGGGTATGTCATCTGGACCAACAGCCTTTCCCATTCTTCATCCTCTTCATAACTATCCTTACTTCCTCCATGCTAATCCATTGTACTTCATGATTCACTATCCCCACATCATCCAACCTTCTCTCCCTCTCATTCTCTTCATTCATCAACTCCTCAAAGTACTCTTTCCATCTCCTCAACACACTCTCCTCGCTTGTGAGTATGTTTCCCTCATTATCCTTTATCAACTTTACCTGCTGCACATCTTTCCTAGCTCAGTCCCTCTGTCTAGTTAATCAGTACAGGTCCTTTTCTCCCTCCTTTGTGTCCAACCTTTCATACAACTCTTCATATGCCTTATCCTTAGCCTTCGCCACCACTCTCTTTGCCATACACCTCATCTCCTTATACTCCTGTCTACTTTCTTCATCTCTCTGACAATCCCACTTATTCTTTGCCAACCTCTTTCTCTGTATACTTTCCTGTACTTCTTCATTCCACCACCAGGTCTCCTTGTCATCCTTCCTCTGCCCAGATGTCATACCAAGCACCTTTCTAGCGGTCTCCCTTACTAGCTCTGCTGTAGTTATCCAGCTATTTGGTAATTCTTCACTGCCACCCAGTGCCTGTCTTAACTCATCCCTGAACTCCACCTCACAACTACCCTTTATCAATTTCCACCATTTGATCCTTGGTGCTGCCCTCACACTCCTCCTCCTCTTCTTGATCACCAACAAGCAACACTAAGGCACCAAAAAAACCCTAACACCTGTGAAAAACTAGTGGAGGGGAGGTAGAGAATCAGAAAAAAGATAAAAGAATATAAAAAATATGTAACTTATCTGCTAAGCAAATTTGGAAATATAGCTCTTGAACTAGAGTGTGAAGAACCACGTCTGTCAGCGATGGTGGCAAACAAGAACTGAGGAAGCAGGATAGAGGAAAGAGCGTTGTGGATAAAGGAAGGAACTTGAGACTGGGATATAAGTCTGTGAAAAATGCATCCGAGTCAGATCCAAGGATCAGTTCTGTAACCCAATTTTGAGGAAGAATAGAAAGGACAACATCAGATCTGATATTTTCCTTTGATAAGCATATGACAGATTTTTTTTTAAAAGTTATGGATTGCTTTCTGCATTTGATGAATTTTTGAAATGAATGCACTTTTAATAAAATGCTATTTTTATAAGAACTGCAGGATCTTTAACATTAAAAAGAGCTACTACAAACTTAGACAGATGAGACCACGATTTAACATTATAAGGGCAACACATTAGAAATGGAACTCTTTCTTGACTGTAGTACATTGCCAGTATTAGAACATGAATTCAAGTACCTGAAGTGACGATCGAAACCACAACCTTCTGAAACATCTGTAGTCAAATGTGAGTGCATTACTTGCTGAACCAGTATTTTAAAAACTAAGGGTAGTATTCATATACATTACTCGAATGAACTAAGGCTATGCACATTGTACACGAATGAGGGCAGCAGAACTGCAATTCATAGAGGCCACTTAAGCTAATGTGTAATGGCTATGAATAAGTCTAAGCAAATGAAGCTAGAATGAGATGTAAATGAGGAATGATGTAAAACAGCATATGCTAATGAAACATTCTCTCATCTATTTGCAATTCATAGTGAAATTTTCCTGCTCTTCCATACCATCTGCAGATATATTATATAAAGCTGTCTCACCTATTCCATCTACTTTGCATTTCACAAAGATGCTGTCACTTGCTGCTAGCCTTGTTATTGGGTCTATATTAGAACATCGAAGTTTCAAAACTTCGAATGTTCTAATATCGACCCCTATTCAGCTAAAGCTGAAAATATCAAAGCAACAGAAAACCGATTTTTTTCCTAGGGAAAGAATTTGGTTGTCCATTTCTGTTGCTTCGGTATTTTCAGCGCTGTAGTGGAAAGTTACAGGTCAGGTTCAGGTAAATGTGTGATTGAGTGGACATGAGGGTTAGGGCGGGGAAGGTGAGTTAGGGTTAGGGCACGGGTGAGTTGAATGTGCGATAGGGATGGACCTTAGGGTTAGGGTTAAGGTAAGTGGATAGCTAGTGATGTGTGTATAGTTTAGTGTAGGGTTAGGTGTAAGATTTTAGGTGTATGTGTGTGGATTGCTGTTTGTTTCGTGTGCTTGTGTTGTGTGTATGTGTTTTGGAACAGTGAATTTTTTCCCTAGGAAAAAATTCGCTGTTCTGTATGTTCGATGTTTTCAGCTTTCGCTAAATAGCGGTCAATATTAGAACATTGGAAGTTTTGAAACTTCCATGTTTTAATATAGACCCTTGTTATTTCCCATTGTGCGCTGCTCGTCTAGGCTGAACCAAAACTGCTTGTGCCCAATAGCATTCCCAGGCCAAGAAGGCAGAGATACAAGCAGAGAATAACTCATTATAATTTTGACAATCAGGAGATATTAGATAGGTTTAGAGTGCACAGGCATATTATAAAGGTATTTGTGATATGTATAACTCTCATATGGGTACTGAAAGAATGCATGGACTTCCAATCCCTCTGGATACTAAGGTATGCATAACCCTCACTATACTTTCCACAGGGACCTTCCAGAGACAGACTGGGGACACACTGGGTATCTTAGCAGAGTCTCACCTATTCCATCTACTTTGCAATCCACAAAGATGCTGTCACTTGCTGCTAGCCTTGTTATCTCCCATTGTGCGCTGCTTGTCTAGGCTGAACCAAAACTGCTTGTGCCCAGTGGCATTCCCAGGCCAAGAAGGCAGAGATACAATTAGAGAATAACTCAAAATAATTTCAACAATCAGTAGATACTAGATAGGTTTAGAGTGCACAGGGATATTATAAAGGTCTTTGTGATATGTATGACTCTCATATGGGTACTGGAAGAATGCATGGACTTCCTATCCCTCTGGATACTAAGGTATGCATAACCCTCACTATACTTTGCACAGTAACCTTCCAGAGACAGATTGTAGACACACTGGGTATCTTACGGGCTTCTGCCTTGAGATTACTGCAGTTGTTCTTGGATGTACTTTTGACACGTGTGGGTCAGCACATCTATTTCCTGGTGGCACCTCAGGACCAAGCCAGGACTTTGCATGCCCTTTATAGTATGGCGCATTTGTCTGAGGTACTTGGTGCAATATATTGCACTCATATTTCAATTAAGGCCCCTTCTGGTCCACAGGGTGAGTGGTACTACAATACAAAGGGCTACCAGTCCATCAATTGCCAGCTATTGTGTGATGCACGGGGTTGTATCACTGATGTTTCGCCCGCATCCTGGCAGTGTTGACATTCCAACATCTTGTACACTAGCTCACTCTACTGCCTTTTCCTGCATGTTAGGATGCCCAGTGGTTATCTTAGTGGTAAGTGAAAAAATATGATGTATGCTTTATGAATGAGATTGCCCCTTCTGTTTATAATTGGTTGATTGAGGCATCTAATAGCATTTAAGTGCAATTGATTTTTACTTCTGTAATTTAGTCTGAAGAAGTATTTACAACATGAAAACACTCACCTGTCTCATTAAAGTTCAAGATTTTTTTGTATATTTGAGTTTGATTAATTTCTGAGCTACTTGGCTGTGTCTTGGTGTCCATTTTGCTGTTTTTTGTAATAATTTGTGCAGTGTTTATTTACATGGCAGGATACTCATTTTAATTTGCAATTTTCCTATTAATATTTCCCTGAAAACGTGTGTATTACTACTTTTAAGATACATGTAACTGCTAGCTGTAATAATATCAGAGCATACAGCATTAATGGTGTTAATAGCCACTTGGATGGGTTTGATATACTGCAGTGTATGTTTCAGTATGCGTGTTGGTCCACTGTCTCTTTTTCTTGGGTAACATATTAGATGATTGAATGTTCACTGAATTGAATGTTCAATGTTTTACGTTCGATGAACAGAGGTTCGATGTATTTCTTATTTGATGACTGAAGATAAACCTGGCTAGGTGATGGTACAACTGATTTTGAAAATGGATTGTCATGAGCACTGGCTAGTGAGTTGGTCCAAAGTCGTGGCTTACTTGATGCAAGTGATTATGCATACACTGATCTTACAGTGCTGCGGAACTATGATTGGGACCTTGAATGAGAAGTTATGTTAGGTGTAAATGAACTCTGACATGGCCTGCATGAACTCAGTTGTGCTTGTCCCCCACCGCCCTAACTAATTACAGTACTTTCTTGAGAAGCACTTCATGTGATCTGCCCCCACATGTCCAGACAGTACCCCATCCTCTTTCCCTTCCAAGACTGATGCCTACTTGAATTGGGTAAGTCTTAACTAGTGTACAAATGGAGTCAGCCACAGATGCTCAGCTGCCACCATACTACACACAAATCGTGACATCATCCCTACTCTGTGACATTTCCATGTAGTGCTGGAAATCCTGACATATGCCCTGGAAGACTCTGACCATTTCAGCTGATTCTCTGTGGCAGTGCTATGAAAGCTAACAATGTCATGGCACATTTGGTCCTGGGCAGCTAATGTTTTATGTATTTTCTGGAGTAGCTGTAACAAATTCCTGGCTCCCCTTTATAAAGGTGTCACTGTTGATGCTGTTATATCTGAGGGGTAGATGTAACAGATGTCTGCACCTGGCTCTCCTTTGTAAAGGTGTCACTGTGGGCACTGTTACCGCTGAATGCCTCCATCATCCTGAAAGTTTTTGTCTGGGCTTGAAAATCCTGGTATAGAAGTGCATGGGTTTTATCCCTGTACAAGCATGAGTGTAATGTCAGCATGTGCTTGATTTTGTGATGCACTGTCAGTTCTGGCAGAATCACTAACATGTTGTGGGGTCTGAGATCCTGACATTAATCTTGGGAAAAGCAAGACACGTTCCTCAGGCTGCCTCATAAATATAACTATGTTATTAATATCGTTGTCTTCTTTTACAATAGCCATTCTGCTGCTGATATTCTCGAAACTGTTTGTGTCTGCTGCTGAATATGTAAAAAGTATCTGAAAACACTACTAAATAAATGACATACACTCTATGCTTATTATGGAAGTAAGGGTGGCACTTAACATGCACACTGCCTTCATTGTTTTTCTGTGTACAAGTGAAAGGTTTCCCTTTTCATCCCATGTAATCATTCAAGTCTCAATATAAATATTTGTTACTGGTTTTGAACAAACCTTCCTGAGCAGAAGAGTGTTGCTCCTGCAGACATTGGTAATAACCAGTGTTCACACCACCACTGATTATTCCAGTGCCATCCTTGTCTGTCTCATAGGCATCCCCACAGATGGAGAGGAAGTATTCTTCATCTAGTATTAAAGAGATAATTGTTGGAGGCCCCATAAGGGTACAGGCAATTGCATTCAGCCTTGCCTTACTTCTAACACATCCTACCATATCATTTGCCCTCTTCTTGCACTGTGTTAATGTGTGGTTTCTTCCACTAATTGCATTAATGCCCAAGACAACTTTATTCCAAGCTTTTATCCTCTCAACCTGTTTGTTCCCCTCTTTACCAAACAAATGTTTACCATATGTCATCAGGGCTGCCATGAGGATGAGGTTTTCCTCATGGCTGAAGCTGTCCTCTCTCTACCTTGATCCATTGTTCTGCAACATTACTCCACATAACAAATAAGCCAACAACATGCACAAAAAAGTTTTGATGTAATCATCAGTCAAACAACACAACAATGAAAGCATGCCTGCCATTCTTGTAAAAAAGGTAGGTGTCACAAACCTCATAATTATATATACATGCAAAATCTCAGTCAACCCAAGTAAAGTTGTGCCACAGCAATGTCTGCAGTATTATAAAGACATTCACAACAGTAAAGTAATCAGTTTGTTAACAGATTCATTCCTTGCCTAACCCCTACCACTGTCTTCTATTCATAATACTGTAATTTTTCATTCTTCAAGTGACACTCAAAACTCTCCAAGTAAGAACATATTGTTCAGTCAGCAACACATCCTTACCACTTCAGTAACTCACAATTAGAACAATGTATTTCTACCATATATGCATAGTCACTGATTTTTGTCAGTGATTACTAGTCATTTACACTACTGCTGTAATGATTTTCCATTTACAAGTGACAGCTTTATAGTATACACTGAAGCCATTGTAATATGCCCATCATATCAGTAAAACAAACATTTTTTTGAAGTAATTTCATTAATTTTACATAATTTCAAAATGTTTCATATTGATTTTACAATATTTCTATTTTTTTTTCTTACTTTAAAAAGTCTGTGGTTTTCTAAGTTATATGTCACCTAACTCGAGTAATAGCAAGCTAATATGGTGATGTTAAACAGCTTCACATACATTCATGTCCATTTACGCATTTTATATACAAGTTAGGCCATTTTACATTTTTCTCTATGAATCATAGTACTATGCCAACATGTGCAGCCACTTAACGTAAGTAAGTCATTCTTGTCTGCTCATAAACACAGCCTCAGGTTCACATGAATGTACTGCAGAAAGTGGCACAGACTGCAGCAGTCCCTAGCAAGCTGGGGGAATTAGTGGATAGCTCCAGTTATGCTTAAAGCTGAATATGTTTAGAAAAAAAAAATGGAGTCATATGCATGCAAGTTTGCACAACCATGAAGGATAATCCCTGCCCAATGTCCATCTAACATCATCTGGCATACCTTATCACCTCAAATCAATAATCATTTACTTAAGAGTTGGTAATCACACACACACACACACACACACACACACACACACACACACACACACACACACACACACACACACACACAGGAATATTTTATTTTTGCAAAAAGTCCCCTCCAGAAAAAAGATATTCAAAATTAACAAAAAAAAAAGCATTAATACTGCAGCTGTACTCCATGAGCCATGAATAACATTCAGGTGTAATACTCCAAAAAGTAGCCAGAGCAATGCATAGCAGCTCTAGCAATTGTAGTAATACAAAAAAATAAGTTATGTAGTTACCATAATGTTCCATGTGAGTTCTTCATCTCGCCTTCATTCTTACAGATGGTGTTCGAATCCGATCTTTGGCTCTGAGTCGGCCTACTATAAAGCTCAAGGTCTTCAAATAGCTTGGGGCCAAGTCCCTATCCCATGTTGCACCTAGAGTTACCTCAGATCTTGTTTGCTGCGTATAATAATATCATATGTCATTCTATCACTCAATAAGAGAAAACTATAGAAGGGTTGAGCAACCAGGAAGAATCCAGCAACTCGGTCTTTGAAAAACCCAGGAGGGGGTAGGAGGGAAGGAAGTAAGAATGAAGTTTAGATGAACAACTCACATGGAACATTATGGTTAAGTAATAACTTCTTTATGTGAAGTTGTTCTATCTCGCTGTTCATTCTTACAGATGGGTAGCGTTCCAAGCACCATTTAATTTGGGTGGCTCACAGGAGTATGTTTTTCAGGACAGTGGATCCACAGGAGGCCCTGTCAACTTTGTAATGAGTGATAAAGGTATGAGGTCTTGACGAAGTGGCTGCTGCACAAATGTTATCAATAGAAAGTCTGGCAGAAAAGGCAGAGGATGTAGAAACTGCTCTGGCTGAGTGAGCCTTAATTTTGTGTTGTAAGGGCATATTGGCAGCTGAATAAGCAAATGTGATACAATCAGATAACCACTTAGACGGAGTTGTTTTAGTCACTGGCATACCTTTCCTGGAGTCTGAAAAGGAAAAAAAAGCTATTCAGATTTCCTAAAATCCTTTGTTCTATCCAAGTAAAATCTGAGCTGTCTGTGAACATCAGGTTTGTGCAGCACATATTCTAGATTGTTGGAGTGATTGGGGAAGAAAACTGGCAAATTAATAATCTGATTAAGATTAGTTTCAGTGCAAACTTTTGGCAAAAAGGAGGGGTTTGTTCGAAGAGAGACTGTCAGCATGGAAAATCAAATA
Source organism: Protopterus annectens (assembly GCF_019279795.1). Taxonomy (NCBI): domain Eukaryota; kingdom Metazoa; phylum Chordata; order Ceratodontiformes; family Protopteridae; genus Protopterus; species Protopterus annectens. Next base: position 1,998,540,946 of record NC_056726.1, on the reverse strand, counting down.
AAGAGGCTTAATGGACAATGCTTGAAGCTCTGACACTGTAGGCAGAAGTGATAGCTACTAAAAAGATATTCTTCCATGACAAAAATTTGAGGTCACTTGAGGAAGCTGGTTCAAATGGAGGAAGAATAATGCAGGAAAACAAAATTTAGATTCCATGAGGAATAGGGAGATTTCACAGGTGGTCTGAGATGAAAGGTCCCTTTGAGAAAGGCTTTGGATAGTTTGTGGGACATAATGTTGAATCCTTCAAATCCAAGATGAAAATTAGAAATGGCAGTAAGTTGAACACAAACTGTTGCTGCTGCAGCTCCTTTGTTTAAATCATAGTCAAGAACTCTAAAATGGAGACCATAGGGGCGTGGTAAGGATCAATATTGTTTTGAGAGGCCCATATAGAAATTTTTTTTCCATTTGCTAAAGTATAGCTTCCTCATACAGGATTTACGAGAGGATAAGATAATTTGTTTCATATCATTGGAAAGGTTATGGAACCTGGCTATGATGGGAATTGAAGCAGCCAAGCTGTCAGCTTCAGGGACTGCAGAGAGGGTTGAAGTTCCCCCGACGAGTGTGTCAGAAGATCTGGAACTGGGTCCAGAATCCAAGGGTCCTCCAAAAGATGAAGTTGAAGGAAGGGGGACCAAATCTGATGAGGCCAATGAGAAGTTATTAGAATGATGGTCCTTCCCTGGGTTTTTGCTTTCTGTAGTACCTTCGGTATCAACAGGATTGGTGGAAATGCATAGAGGAGACCCAGAGGCCAATCGTGAACGAGTGAGTCCCTTGGGGCTTCTCCTGGAGGGGGAATCAGGGCAAAGTAGCTTCTGCATTTCGTGTTCATGTGACTGGCAAAAAGCTCACAGCAAGGCTGGCCCCATCTGCAGAATATCCTGTCCGCTATTTGTTTCTTGAGGGACCACTCATGGGCCCACAGAATTGCTCTGCTCAGCTTGTTTGCTATCACATTGGATTTCCCTGGGATGTGCATTGCAAACAGAAAGCGCTGGGTGGATATAGCCCACTGCCATACTCTTAGGGCCTCACAACAAAGGGGATATGACCTGGTTCCTCCTTGTTTGTTCAAGTACCAGACCACTGACATGTTGTCCGACTGAATCGTAATCGTACCCAGAGGAAGAGAGTCCTGGAAGTACTGTAATGCCAAAAGTACTTCTCTCATCTCTAGGACATTGATATGCAGGTGTGTCTCTTGATCGGTCCATGTGCCTTGGGCTGTCCTTCACTGAAAATGCCCCCCCACCCTATCAGGGAAGTGTCCATGGTCACTGTGGCCGCTGGTGGGGGTAGAACAAAGGGACGACTTATCGTGACATGAAGAGAGGTCAATCACCACTGAAGATCTTTTTTGCAAGAGTTCGTGATCATTATCAAGTGAGACATGGGGAGCTCTTGGTAAGACCATTGAGTGAACAACAGCCAGTGCAGTATCCGCATGTGCATGCAACCCAGCAGTATGGCCAGAATTGCATCTGCCATCATACCTAACAATTTTAATACTTTTGATGCTGGTGCCTTTTTTTTGGATATCAGATTGCAGACCTGCTGATGGAGTAGTAAGACTCTTTCTACTGGAAGTCTCAGTGTGGCAGTGGTGGTTTCCAGTTTTGCTCTGATAAAAACGGTATGTTGCGATGGCGACAAGGCAGATTTTTCTGAATTTACTGTAATGCCCAGCCAGCTGCAGAGTGACAGAGTGGAGTCCCTGGCTTGAATGAGTTGATGCCTGGTGGTGGCGGTGAGGAGCCAATCATTTAGGTATGGAAACACTTGGGATCCTAAACACCTCAGGTGAGCCGTGACCACTGCCATGCATTTGGTGAGCACTCTGGGGGCTGTAGTGAGACCAAAGGGCAGGGTTCAAAACTGGTAATGATTGTCTCCCAGCTGGAAGTGCAGATGATCCCTGGATGGTCTGGCCATTTTTATGTGGTAGTACGCATCCTGGAGATCTATTGAGCACATACAATTGTCTTTCCCTAAAAAGGGAAGTATCGACTGAAGCGTGACCACCCGAAACTTCTCTTTCTTGACAGATTTGTTTAGCCTGCTGAGGTCCAATATAGGTCTCTAGTCCCCTGTATTTTTTAGAACTGAAAAGAATCTTGAATAAGTTCCAGATCCTGTCTGGTCTGCTGGGACTGGTTGGATGCCTCTTTTTCTTAGCAACGTTTGGACCTCTACTGTTGCTTGTTCCCTGTAACTGGGTGGAACGTCCGGGATTTTCCTTGTTGATGGAGGGGGTGTGGTGAAAGGAATGAAGTAACCTCTGGAAATGATATGTTGTACCCAGTTATCATTTGTTATTTTGAGCCAGGCATCTGGATACAAAGATAAGTGACCCTCGACTGCCTCCAGAGTAGGACAGTCGGGCCTCCTTTCAAGAGCTCTGGTAGGGCTTCCCAAAGAAATGATCTCTGTCACCCTGGTTTTGTGGACCCCCTCTGCCGCGTGGGCGGCATCTTCCATTATTGCCCCCTCCTCTGCCCCTGGAGGGGGGGTTCACCACATGTCCTGAAAGGTTCCTTCAGCTTTTTGGAACCACATTTTCCCTCCCCTTTGACCCTTGGGGTAGGGTCTGGTGGGGGTGGAAAAATGGACTCCGACGGCAGACAGAGTCTTTCCTTCCTGCTCATAACTGGTCAAAGTTTCCTTAACTTTGGGCCCAAAAAGGGACGAGCCATCAAAATAAGAAGTTATGTACCTACCATAACGTTCCATGTTAGTTGTCTTCTCTCGCCTTCTTTCTTGCTTGATGGGTTCGGAGCCGATCCCTCGGCTCCGACTCGGCACTTGCTTTAGCTCGAGAACTCCTTTTACCAGCTCGAGGCAGCCCCATATCCCATGATGCAAGGCAGGAAGTACCCAGATCTCGTTTGTTGACAAAAGGGCAATAACACCAAGCATAAACAAAAACTTCCCAAAGGAAGAAGAAACTTACAGATGGAAAAAGGACCAGGTCTGAATGGTCTTAGCATAATAGTTTCTTATACAAGGTCTGTCCAGGCCAGGGGGAAGGAGGGAGGGTCGCAAGAAAGAAGGTGAGAGAAGACAACTAACATGGAACGTTATGGTAGGTACATAACTTCTTAATGTTAAGTTGTCAATCTCGCCTTCATTCTTGCTTGATGGGACCGCGTCCCTAGCACCTCTATCCTGGGTGGCTCAATGGAACAAACTCTTGAGGACTGTAGAGCCAAAACTGGCTCTGTCCCTGGAGGCCAAGTCCAATTTGTAATGGGAAACAAAAGTGTGAGGAGTGGCCCAAGTGGCCGCTGCACAAATAGTATCCAAAGGCAGTCTGGCTTGAAAAGCTGTAGAAGTAGCTAAACTCCTAGTTGAATGTGCTTTAGGTTTTGAGCACAGCTGTTTTCCCCTGATCGTATAAATTTCAGTGATGACCGAAGAAAGCCATCTGGACAAAGTCACTTTAGAAACAGGAAGGCCTTTTTTATTATCCGCATAGGAAACAAAAAGTTGATCAGATTTTCTAAATTTTTTTGTTCTGTCCAAATAATATCTGAGCTGACGGTGGACGTCAAGATAATGTAGCTTTTGTTCAGCTCTATCTGAATAGTTAGGAAAGAATACAGGGAGATCAATGGATTGATTCAGATTGTTTTTTGAAGCGACCTTAGGTAAAAGGATGGATTAGTTCTCAAAGATACTCTGTCTTTGTGAAAATCAAATAGGGGGGTCGAACTGAAAGAGCATGAAGTTCCGACACCCTCCTGGCAGATGTAATAGCCACTAGGAATAAAGTTTTCCAAGAAAGATATTTCAAGGAACAAGAAACAGCTGGCTCGAAGGGGAATCAATGATGTCAGCACCAAATTTAGATCCCACTGAGGAGGAGGATTCCTGATTGGAGGTTTTAGTAGGAAAATTCCTTTCAAGAAGGCCCTGCAGAGTCTATGGGACATAATATTATGATCTGCTATCCCGACATGAAAATTAGAAATAGCAGCCAACTGAACTCTGACTGTTGAAGAAGAGGAGCCTGCATTAAAAATCTCTGCTAAGAAGTCCAGAACTGCCTGAACAGGGGCAGTGAAAGGATCAATATTTTGGGCCTTAGCCCAATAAGAGACACGCTTCCATTTGCTTGTGTAAATCCTCCTGGTAGAGGATTTTAGTGAAGCTACTATGATATCTCTAACTGGGTTAGAGATCAAAGGAAGCCTGGCTAAGGAAGGAAGTGGAGCAACCATGCTGTGAGGTTGAGAGAAGGAATTGACCTGTGCAGCTGACCGGATTGGTGAATCAGTAGATCTGGCACTGGGTCCAGATGCCACGGCTGCACCAACAGGTGACGATGGAGGAACGGGAACCAAACTTGTCGAGGCCAGTAAGGGCAATGAGAATCAATTTGGCTCTCAAACGGTAGCTTTCTGGATCACCTGAGGGATCAGAGGAAATGGAGGGAAGGCATAAAGAAGTCCCTGGGGCCAATCCTGGGTCAGAGCGTCTCTGGGGGGATGGCCTGATAGAGGGAAGAGGCTGAAGAAGTCTGGACATTTGCTGTTTTGGGGAGTAGCAAAAGATCGCAACATGGACGACCCCATTCCAGAAAAATCTCTTCCGCTATAGATTGCTTGAGAGACCACTCGTGAGGCATGAGGATAGCTCTGCTCAATCTGTCCGCTATAATGTTGGTTTTCCCAGGGATATGCGTTGCTACCAGAAACCGATGAGAGGAGATCGCCCATTGCCAAAGTCTGAGCGCTTCTCGACACAAGGGGTAGGACTTGGTTCCGCCCTGTTTGTTGATATACCAAACTACAGACATGTTGTCTGTGTGGACTGCAATTGTCCCTACGGGAAGAAAGTCGTTGAGGGCTTGCAACGTTAAAAGCACTGCTCTCATCTCCAGGACATTTATGTGCAGATGGTACTCGAACGGTTGCCACGCCCCATGAACCATCCTGCCCTGATAATGACCCCCACCCGATCAGGGAGGCATCCGTGGTGACAGTGGCTATCGGGATGGGGTACAAAGCACCTGCCTTGGTGAACCTGAGACGATGTGATCCACCAAGCAAGATGTTGTTTGCATGTCTGTGTCACCAGAATCTGGTGACGCATTGGGAGTTGCTGGTATGACCACTGTGTGAACAGCATCCACTGAAGGAGGCGCATGTAGAATCGAGCCAGGGAAGAAGAGTAATGGCCGCAGCCATGAGACCTAATACCTTTAGAACCATTCTGGCCTGTACTTTCTTGCTGGCCAGAATGATCCTGACATGAGTCTGAATGTCTGAAACTCTTTGTTCTGTAAGGGTAGCTGACATCCGAACAGTGTCTAAGTTTGCGCCTATGAAGGTAATAGACTGGCAGGGCGATAAGGATGACTTTTCGAAGTTGATTGAGATGCCTAAATGAGAACAAAGGTCTATTGTGTAATCCCTGGCTTGTATAAGCTGATGCCTGGTGGTGGCTGACAGGAGCCAGTCGTCGAGATACGGAAACACCTGGAATCCTTGACGTCTCAGGTGAGCCGTGACCACTGCCATGCATTTGGTGAACACTCTGGGGCTGTAGTGAGACCAAAGGGCAGGGCTCTGAACTGGAAATGACTGGACCCCAGCCGAAGCGGAGAAATCTCCTGGACCGCCTGTGAATTTTTATGTGATAGTACGCATCCTGAAGATCTATTGAGCACATCCAGTTGTCCTTCTGTAAGAAGGGCAGAATTGACTGAAGAGTGACCATTCGAATCTTGTTTTCCTGACAGACTTGTTGAGTCTGCTGAGATCCAATATTGGTCTCCAGTCTCCCGTCTTTTGGGGACCAAAAGAACCTTGAGTAGATTCCGGCTCTGAATGGTCTATTGTAACTGGCTGAATGGCTCTTTTGCAGTAGTTTTGCGATTTCTGACTCTGCAATGTCCCTTAGACCGGGTGGTACATCTGGAAGGGAACTTGAGGGGAAGGGACTTTCCTCGAAAGGAATTATGTAACCCTTGGATATGATCGACTGTACCCATCTGTCTTGAGTGAGGGAATGCCAGGCTTCTGGGTACAGTGATAATCTTCCCCCGACTGCCTCCAAGGAGGGACAGCCGGGCAACACCTCAGGGATGCTGAAAGGGCTTCTCAGGAAGAGACTCCCTGTTGCCCTGGTTCTTCGGACCCGCTCTGCCACTAGAGCGGTGTCTGTTGTTGTTACTACCTCTGCCTCTAGGGGTAAACTGACCACGTGAATCCGGCGTGACTCCTTGGGATTTACGGAACCACATCTTCCCACCCTTCTGTCCTTTGGGATAAGGCCTAGAAGGGGTGGAAAAACGGACTCCAACAGCAGAAAGAGTCTTGCCGTCCTGCTCACACCTGGTCAAGGTTTCCTTCACCTGAGGGCCAAACAAAGCTGACCCATCAAAGGGAGAATTTGTGAAGGACGCCTTAAAGGGATCCGCAAAATCACATAGCTGCATCCAGGCTTGGCGCCTAAGAGCCACACCTGTGCCTGCGGCTCTACTCGCTCCATCAGCAGCATAAGATATTAGCCGCATGGAGGAGTTAGCAATGGAATTGAGGGTTCCTAGCTGCGAAGCAATCTTTTCTTGGGCCCCTGCAGCTGTAGGATCCTGAACTACTTCTCCCAGCTCCTTCAGGATATCTCTCTGGAGTCTGGTGAAGTGACAAAGATAATTCAGCGAACGCATAGCAAAGGTCGCTGAGGAAAACATCCGCTTGCCGTACCTATCCATGGTCCTAGAGTCCTTATTAGGAGGATGGACGGGCACAGAAGGATCTGCAAGTTCCTTTTTGGTGGCCGCAGCCACCACCATGGCATCAGCGGGGACACCCTTGGTAAGGAATTGTTTGTCACTAGGGGCAGTTATAAATTTAGAAGGCCTCCTAGGGACTGGCTCTACAGAGTCAGGAGCTGTCCACGCCTTTCGAGCAATAACCTGCATAAGGGGGTCGAAAGGCGGAGACACCCAGGAGGTGGAGGGCCGAGATCCAAACGCCTCTAGGTATACTGACTCATCCTCAGAGGGATTGTTGGTGGGCCAGTTTCCCTCTGTTTCAGAAGTTCTAGGATGTCTGAGAAGGAGACATCCTCAGAGGGGATCTAGGGGATCCCTCTGACTCATCAAAGTCAGTATCCGGGTGACAGACTCGGGAGTCTACATGCTTCCTCTTACAAGTCCTCTTCCTAGGAGGATCTCCCGAAACATCAGGAGAATCCTCGAAGAGGGGAAATTCCCAATGGGGAAACCTGAGGCGGAGGATCTCTGGGTCCTGTAGCAAGAGAAGTGGCAGAGATGTCAACAGGTACAATAGAGGGAGGAGCTACGGGAAGAGACTGCTGACTGATACTAGTGGCCAGTACACTCTTCATCACCTCGAATGCTCCCTCCCAGGCAGGTCCGAGGCCCCGCTCCAAGAGCTAGGAACTCCAGGGCCACCGAAGGGAAGTCTCCGAAGCAGATGTCGGAGCCGAGCTCACCAAGGCCGAGGCTCCAAGGGGAAGAGCGGGTTCGGACAAGGGTCCGATGCCACTCACCCCTCGGAGGAGACCATGGAAGCCCGACCACCGAATCCCTCTAAGGAAGAGGAGATAAGAGTAGGGGCTGAAGGAACAGAAGGGGTATCCGTCCTCCAGCCGTAGCAGTAACCATGCCCGAAGACACCAACTCCAAGCTCTGGGGTAGAGTTGAAGGAGGAACTGTAACGGGTGTGGACCAACAGTCGTCTGCTGAGACGGACTGTGTAGCATTTGGGCCAGTACCTGTGACTTGAGCAATCTACTGACCACTCTCTCTAGGTCATGATCTGACAACCTGGATGACCTTGAAGATCGGCTCCGATGGCTCCGCTCCGATAGAAGAGGCGAGGCCGGAGCCGAAAGTATCGGCTCCAAGGAAGGAGACCTCGACCTCTTCCTGGAATGGGCCATCGGAGCCAATATTACTGATCCTGTCGGCACCGATTTCTCGGAGCCGGCAGAACGTCTCGATGTATCGGCTCCAGCCGGAGCCGATACAGCCACCAAAGTAACGGTGTCGGAGCCGATCGGAGCCGACACCGATGCCTGAGCCACATGGGTGTCGGAGCCGATCGGAGCCGACACCGATGCCCGCCACGTGGGTGTCGGAGCGGTTGGAACCGACACCACAGTGGTCAGCAGATTCGGCACCGATAGCCATCGGCGCCGAAAGCTTAGTGGATCAGAATCGCTCCAGCCGAGCCGATCTCGACTCTATACGAGTCGGAGCCGAGGCCACAGGCTTAGAAACAGAAGCCTGGGTCTTGGCAGATTTAGTTGATTTTGAGGGGCCGACTTAGCCGGAGAGCCCTCCGGCTTAAGAAGACCCCTGAGAATCAACTTATTCCGTCTCTCCTGCAGGACTCTCTGGCTGAAGGAGTGACAAATAGCACAGGAGTCCTGCAGGTGAAGAGGGCCCAAACAGTACAGGCAAGAAGTGTGACCGTCTGTCAGAGACATCTTCTGACAGCACGAGTCACACTTCTTAAAACCTGAAACCCTCTCTTTAGACATGGTGCCTTAACACAACACACACACACCAGTCCAATTAAATTAAACAAATACCAAAAGGTATTTAGTAAAAACACCAACACACACACCCTAACAGGGGATGGGATAGGAAACTAACTGACTAAAAAATATTAAAAGAGACAGGGAATTCTGTCAGAAAAAGTTAAATTTAAAGTTAAACTATCAAAACAAATTAGTTTTTAACTAAAAAGGGGCTTAAATGTCACAAATGTGAATTACTTACCAGGAGCTGGTAAAGAGAAGACCTCCAAGCGAAGCGGCAAACGAGATCTGGGTACTTCCTGCCTTGCATCATGGGATATGGGGCTGCCTCGAGCTGGTAAAAGGAGTTCTCGAGCTAAAGCAAGTGCCGAGTCGGAGCCGAGGGATCGGCTCCGAACCCATCAAGCAAGAATGAAGGCGAGATTGACAACTTAACATTGGGTGTTTACAAAGAATGACTTGAAGGGCTCTGCAAAGAAACACAAGCGCATCCAGGAGGGTCTCCTGAGAGCAATTTCTGTAACCGCTGCCCTGCTCATTCCATCAGCTGCATACAAAATGAGGTGCATGGATGAGTTAACAATAGAGTTGAGTGTAGAAAGCTGGGAGGCAACTTTGTCTGAAGCTCCTGCAACTACTGTACCATGAAGAGTATCTCCCAGCTCTTTAAGGAGATCTCTTTACAGTCTCGTGAAATGGGTTAAATAATTGAGCGAACCCAGTGCAAAAGTCGCTGAACTGTAAGTGCGCTTCCCATATCTATCCATGATCCTGGAATCTCTGTTAGGAGGATGGATAGAAGAGGAAGTTTCTGAAATTTCTTTTTGGTGGCTGCCGCCACAACCATGGCATCAACTGGCACACCCTTGGTCAGAAACGATTTGTCTTGGGGAGCAGAGATAAATTTATTATGCCTCCTAGGGACAGGCTCCATGATGTCCAGAGACTCCCACACCCTTCGTGAGACCAGCTGCATAAGCTCATCAAAGGGTGTAGACATCCAAGAGGTGGAGGGCTGAGACCCGAAAGCCTTCAGGAGAATCGACTCATCTTCAGTAGGGTTGGTGGACTTAGAGGTGGAGGGCTGAGACCCGAAAGCCTTGAGGAGAATCGACTCATCTTCAGTAGGGCTGGTGGACTGCCAGTCACCCCTCTGCCTAAGATTTCTAGTATCTCAGCAAATGAGATATCCTCAGAGGGGAACCATGGGGACCCTTCTGATTCATCAAGGTCGGTATCAGATGTCAGTGACTCCTGTGGGGAGTCTAGATGCTTCCTCTTACAAACTCTCTTTTTGGGAACCTCATCAGTGGGAGCTTCTGGTAAGGTCTCGGAAGAGCATGGGCCACCCAATGCGGCTTCCTGAGGCTCTGGATCTCTACGCTTGGCAAGGATGTGTGAAGCGGAAGCAGATACAGGAGCTTTAAGGGAGGAAGACCTGAGGTTGAAGATGTCTTAGGAGACATGACTCTCCTCATGGCTTTGAAGGCACCTCTGCTCCAATGCAAAGGGACCGACGGATCAGAGGAAACTGTCAATACCCCTGGCACCGGGACAGTCGGCACCGAGCCAGAGGAAGGAGCCAAGCTCATCCGAGCCAAAGCCCCGAGATGCAGAGTCGGAACTGACAAGTCGGTCCACCTATCATCCCCAGACCCGACCAGAGAGTGTCATCACCTGGATTCCTCGATCGGCGCTGAGGATGTCAGAGTAAATGGAGCCAAAGACACTAGAGCAGGCATCGACTATAAAGGCTCCACAATCAACAAGTCCGACTCTTCCAGCTCCGAAGGACTGGTATGGCTCAGAGAAGGAAGAGTAGTAGCTGGAAAAAGGGGTCTTCAAAGCCACTTGGGTCGGAGCCAATAAAAATGTAGCAAAGGCCGGTGCCTGTAAAAGCTTCTGCACCACACAATCCACATCCAAATCTGAAACGCTGATTGAAGACCGAGGTGAGTGGATAGAGGGTGGTACCGACTGTAATAGAGGAGACTTAGGTACTTCGGATATCGGTTCCAGGACTGGGGACCGGTTCTGAAAAGATAAAATGGCTGGTTCCGATGTCTGTGGAGCCGACGACGAAGACTTTTTGGATTTTTACTCTCAGAAGTCCCAGAAGACTTTGAGGACTTACTGGATCCATCTTGGTCGCTCAAAGCTTCTTGGAAAGAGGGTTTCAGCAAAAGTCTATCAATTAACTTCCTCTTTCTCTCCTGGAGAACCCTGTAAGAGAAAGAATGACATATGGAGCAGCTATCTTGTAGACATAGTGCTCCTAAACAATAGACAGAGTTAACATGACTGTCAGTGACAGACATTTTCTGGCCACATTTGGGGCATTTTTTAAATCCTGACTTAGGGTGTTTGTCTTGGTCAGCCACACTGTACAGATCACAGTATCAGAAAAGACTACTGTCAAACTGTGCACACTCGAATACATTTGAACAGTAACAACAATCAAAAAACCATTTGAAAAATACAGGGTAAAAGTCACAGACACAAGTATTTATCTAAACAAAGATAAAGTACCAAGTTATGACAGAAATCACTGCCTAAAAGCAGACAACAATACTAACTGCTAAACACACTCTAACTCTATTAATAAAGATAGCTGCTATTTCACATACTAAACTAAACCTTAGCTTTAATAATTCTAAACTGTGACAAAAGGTCACTAACTAAGCACACTAATTCTTATTAACAAAGATAGCAGTGACAGAAAAGTCACTGATTAAACGCATTCTAATCTAAACTAGGCCTAGGAAAATGAGGCCAACTAGAAATATAAGGAAATAAAACACAATAAGGGAAAGTTAATTACACAATCAAGCTGTAAGAGCTCATATAAGTACCTAAAACTACTATTAATAAAAAGTTATCAATATTTGAAAAAGTAAGGTTTTACTGCCCCGAGCTAGCGAGAACCTTCGATCTATTGCAGTGGCAAACTAGATCTGAAGTAACTCTAGGTGCATCATAGGATAGGGACTTGGCCTCAAGCTATTTGAAGACCTCGAGCTTTGTAGTAGGCCGACTCAAAGCCGAGGATCAGCTCTGAACCCCATCTGCAAGAATGAACGGGGAGATAGAACAACTTCACATATTATGATTGCACAATGACTCTTATCTGACATATAAATGAAATGTGTCTGTATGCCTTTAAAAATGTAGATGATAAAACATTTTTGGCCAAACCAGAGTTGCCAATAATAGTACTTGGTCTAATAACTCTGCTGGTTAAATGGGTTTGGTTAAGTGATGTTACATCCCAGAGGGAGTGGTTCTATAGTTGTGAACCACAGCCCTGCTCATAATTTCTTCATTCTGGTACTGGCACTTCTAATGATGGCATCACCTGTGAAGGCACAAGGTTCACACCAAGCTGGTCAGATAATGAGGCCACGCCTATTGTCTACCTTCTTAGTGACTTGTACCTAAATAAGATCCAGGTGTGCATAAGGGGGGAGTGAGTAGAAGATGATAGACATCTGGCAGGAGTTGGGTGAGCACCTGTCAATCATGACAAGGATCATCTGCCCTGATCAACAGTGCTACCACAGGTAGGACCACCTCTAGAAGCGTAGGCCCCACCAGCTGGCCAAGTGGTTTGACCAGGTAGTGGTGAGAAGGCCAGAGGTCTATAGTAAGTATAATTTTTTTCTCATTTTTGGTCATATTAAACATAGGTTTAAAAAATAAACAATAATAAGGTTGAATACTTGAATGTATTTACTAGAAAATATGTGCAACAGCACATATGTATCTATAATGTTATTATAATAATGAAAAAGAAGGCAAAAACATATCTGAACACAGATCTATATCTGTATACAAATGTATGGAATGTATGTGATAACATAATTGTCTCTCTAAATACAAATATAGTGTGTATGTGAATAAAATAATATATCTCAATATGCAAATATATGTCTGTAAATAAAAAATATATATCTGCATACCTATGCTTAAAGTATTTTATGTATATAAATGTATGTATTTACACACACACACTCACACACACACACACACACACACACACACACACACACACACACACACACACAATATTTGAATTGCCACACAATCTCATTTCTTTATTCATTTATTTATTTTTGACATTTGATTGCAGGGAAAGTCTGACTGGGTAGAGGTTAATTTTTAGCTGAGACCTGGGGAGAAAAGCTCCAAATTATTACAAAACAGTTTAAGAAAAATAATTAAAAATAATTAAAAAAAACCTCAACCCTGGGTGGCTCATGGGAGTATATTCTTCAGTACTGTAGAACCAAAGGAAGACCTGTCCCTTGAAGCCTTATCTACTTTGTAATGCGTGATAAAGGTATGAGGCTTAGACCAAGTGGCTGCAGCGCAAATATTGTCAAGGGGCAATTTAGCTTGAAAGGCAGAAGACGTAGAGATGTCTCTGGTAGAATGAGCCTTAGGTTTGTGTGTCAATGGCATGTTTGCATTTTCATAAACAAAGGATATACAATCAGATAACCATTTAGATAAGGTTGTTTTAGCCACTGGATTGCATTTTCTTGCTTCTGAGAAGGATACAAAAAGTTGATTTGATTTTCTAATATCCTTAGTTCTGTCAAGATAAAATCTGAGCTGTCTGTGAACATCAAGTTTGTGCAGCATTTATTCCAATTTGTTAGAGTGGTTGGGGAAAAAAGACTGGCAGCTCAATGACCTGATTGATATTTGACTAAGAACAGACTTTAGGTAAAAAAGAGGGGTTTGTTCTGAGAGATACTCTATCAGCATGGAAAATTATGTAGGGTGGTCTGATAGACAATGCTTGAAGTTCTGACAGTCTGCGTCAGAAGTAATGGCCACAAGAAATATTGTTTTCCAGGATAAAAATTTGAGATCACAAGAAGATGCAGGTTCAAAGGGAGGAAGAATAATCTGAGACAACATAAGGTTTAAATTCCAGGAAGAATAGGGAATTTTGATTGGGGGGTCTCATATGAAGAACGCCTTTAAGAAAAGTCTTGGATAATTTATGGCCCATAACATTTGAGCCACCAAACACAAGGTGAAAATTTGAGATGGCAGCTAACTGAACTTGAACTGTAGCAGCTGCTGCCCCTTCCTTAAAAATTTTTGTCAAAAATTCTAAAATAGAAGATAGCGGAGCTCGGAAAGGGTCAATGTTCTGCGTGTTGGCCCAAATTGAGAACCTTTTCCACTTACTGCCATATAATTTCCTGGTAGATGGCTTGTGAGAAGACAAGAGAATATGTCTTGTATCTTCTGAAATTGAATGAAGCCTGGCAATTAGGGGAAGTGGATTAGCCAAGCAGTCAGTTTCAGGGACTGCAGTGAAGGATGAAGGTCCCCGATGGGTGCGTCAGAAGGTCCGGAATTGGGTCCAGGATCCATGGATCTTCCAACATATGATGGTGGAGAAACAGAAACCAAATCTGGCAAGGCCAGTAGGGGGCTATGAGTATAACAGTCCTTCCCAGTGATTTTGCTTTCTCTAAAAATCTGGGTATTAATGGGAAGGGTGGAAATGCATAAAGGAGACCCGGGGACCAATCATGTAAAAGTGCATCTCTCGGGGGATGACCGGGAGGTGGTATTAGGGCAAAGTAACTTCTGCATTTTGAATTGATGTGGCTGGCAAAAAGGTCACAGCAAGGCTGGCCCCATTTGCAGAAAATCAACTCCGCAACCTGTTGTTTCAGAGACCACTCATGAGGGAGCAATATCGCCCTGCTTAGCTTGTCCGCTATCACATTGGATTTTCCCGGTTGTGCGTTGCTAACAGAAAATGGTGGGATGACACAGCCCATTGCCAGTCCCTGGGGGCTTCTCGACAAAGGGGGTAAGACTTGGTTCTGCCTTGATTGTTCAAGTACCAGACTACTGACATGTTGTCTGTCTGAATTGCAATAGCTCCTAGAGGGAGAGAGTCCTGAAAGTACTGCAACGCCAGAAGCACAGCTCTCAACTCTAGAACATTGATGTGCAGATGTGATTCTTGATCTGTCCATGTGCCTTGGGCAGTCTTTCCCTGAAAATGCCCTCCCACCCTATCAGGGAAGTGTCCGTGGTCACAGTAGCTACTGGGGGGCGGAGAACAAAGGGTCTTCCGATTGTGACAATTTAGAGACGTCAACCACCACTGAAGGTCTCTCCTGCAAGAATCTGTGATGAGAATCATGTGGTGCATCAGTAGTTTCTGGTAAGACCACTGAGCGAAGAGGAGCCATTGAAGAATTTGCATATGCATCCTTGTGAGTGGTATAGCCAGGATTGCTGCCGCCATCAAACCTAGCACCTTCAATACCTCTGCTGCTGTAGCTTTGTTCTTTGACACCAGTGAGCTGACATTTTGCGGAGAAGAAAGACTCTTTCGACAGAGAGACATACAGTGGTAGTTGAGGTATCTAACTCTGCTCCTATAAAAACGGTATGCTGCGATGGCAATAAAGCAGACTTTTCGAAGTTGATTGTAATGCCTAATTGATGGCAGAGTGTCAGAGTGCATTGTGTTGCCTGAGTCAATTGATGCCTGGTGGCAGCGGTGAGGAGCCAATCGTCTAGGTATGGAAACACATGGAATCCTAGATGTCTCAGGTGAGCCATGACCACTGCCATGCATTTGGTGAACACTCTGGGGCTGTAGTGAGACCAAAGGGCAGGGCTCAAAACTGGTAATGATTGTCTCACAACCGGAAGCACAGATGATCTCTGGAGCGTCTGTTCATCTTTATATGATAGTACGCGTCCTTGAGATCTATGGAGCACATCCAATCACCTTTCCCTAGGAAGGGAAGAATGGACTGAAGCGTGACCATTCGGAACTTCTCTTTCTTTACGAACTGGTTGAGTCTGCTGAGGTCCAAGATAGGTCTCCAGTCCCCTGTTTTCTTTGGTACCAAAAAGAATCTTGAGTAAGTTCCGAATCCAACTTGGTCTGCTGGGACTGGTTGGATGACTCTTTTTTTCTAGCAATCTGTGGACCTCTATGATTGCTTGTTCCCTGAGATTGGGTGGAACATCTGGGATTCTCTTTACAGGAATGGGAGGGGAAGAGGACGGTATGAAATATCCTCTGGAAATGATGCTTTGTACCCAAGTATCTGATGTTATGTTTAGCCAGGCTTCTGGGTACAAAGACAAGTGACCCCAGACTGCCTCCAGAGCCGAACAGTCGGGCCCCCTTTCAGGGGCGCTGGTAGGGTTGACCGGAGAACTGACCCCTGTCACCCTGTTGCTGTGGACCCCCTCTGCCGCGGGGGTGGCATCTTCCGTTATAACCCCCTCCTCTGCCACTAGAGGGGGTTTCTCCACGTGTGCCCTGAAAGGCTCCCTGTGCTTTTCGGAACCATATTTTCTCTCCCCTAGGGCCCTTGGGGTAGGGCTGAGTAGGGGTCGAGAAACGGACTCCAATGGCAGATAAGGTCTTGCCTTCCTGCTCACACCTGGTTAAAGTTTCCTTTACTTTGTGCCCAAACAGTGATGAGCCATCAAATGGGGTATTAATAAAGGAAGACTTAAAGGGTTCCACAGAGGAACAGAGATGCATCCAGGCTTGTCTTCGAGGAGCAATGCCCAAACTAGTGGCTCTACTCGAACCATCAGCTGCATAGGATATGAAACGCATGGACGAGTTTACCACTGAGTTAAGGGTAGCAAGCTGGGTGTTGACTTTGTTGGCAACCCCTGCAGCTACTGTACTCTGGAGAGTATCTCCTAGCTCTTTCAGGAGATCTCTCTGTAGTCTTGTAAAGTGGGTTAAGTAGTTCAGTGATCGCAGAGAAAAAGTCGCTGAACTAAACATGTGCTTCCCATATCTATCCATGACTCTAGAATCTCTGTTAGGGGGATGGATAAAGGTGGATGTCTCAGATACTTCCTTTTTGGTGGCTGCAGCTACCACCATGGCATCAACAGGCACTCCCTTTGTCAAAAATGGCTTGTCCACTGGGGCAGACATGAATTTATTGGGCTTACGAGGAAGAGGTTCCATGGCCTCCAGTGACTCCCACGTCTTACGAGAAATCAGTTCCATGAGCTCGTCATAAGAGACACCTAAGACGTGGAGGGTTGAGACCCAAAAGCCTTCAAGAGCACGGACTCATCTTCAGTAGGGGTCTTGGACTGCCAATCACCCCTCTGACTAAGGATCTCTAGTATCTCTGCAAAGAAGATATCCTCAGAGGGGGATCGAGGGGACCCTTCTGACTCATCTAAGTCCATATCAGATGTCAAAGACTCCTGTGGGGAGTCTAAGTGTCTCCTCTTGCACAGTCTCTTCCTGAGCACCTCATCAGTGGGGGGAGCTGGGGAGGTCTCAGAAGAGCAGGGGATGCCCTGTGGGGGTACTTGAGGCTCAGGGTCTCTACACTTAGAGAGATCGGTAGATGAAGAAGCAGACACAGGAACTTGAGAGGAGAGGGAAAGCTGAACCGATGTTGACGTTGTCTTTGGAGACAAAACTCTCCTCATAGCATCGAAGGCAACATGGCTCTGACGAGAAGGAGTGGACGGACCCGAGAGTACCGTCCGATCCTCCCGCACCGAAATCCTGGGCTCTGAGCCCGAGGTAGGAGCCGAGCTCATCTGAGCCGAAGCCCCGAGAGGAAGAGTCGGCACCGACAAGTCGGTGCGACTATCCTCCCCGGACCCGATGGGAAAGTGTCGGCTCCTAGAGTCCTCAGTCTGCGCCGAGGACATCCGAGTAGATGGAGCCGATAACACTGGTGCGGGTATCAGCTCCAAGAGTTCGACCACCATCGGTTCAATTTTGTTCGGCTCCGAGAGTCCAGTACAGCTCGGAGGAGGAGTAGACAAGTCCATTTCCATGGTCTTCAGTACTGACAACAATTTGGCAAGTCCTGGTGCCTGTAAAAGCTTCTGCACTAGCAGATCCATGTCCAAATCTGAAAGGCTGACTGAAGATTTGGCTGAATGCACCGAAGGTGCTGACTGGAGCAGAGGTGAAGAAGGAACTTCAGAGACCGGCTCCAAAACTGAGAGCTGGCTCCGAATCAAAGGTACACTCGGTTCCGATGACTATGGAACTGATGACCCTCCTTCTGAAATCTTAGCCTTTTTTGAGACCTTATCTGAAGACTTGAACAGGAAATAAATTCTCCTTACCACTACTAAAGGCACCGAAGGTAGACAAATGAACAAAGAAAAAAGACCTTAGGTGTCGTCCACAGCTTCAGGCTTCAGACTGTTAAGACACAATTTATTAATCGCTTAGAAAGTGAAGCTGACAGGATGTAAACTTCACTAGAATATGATAAACTGAAAAAAGTTAAGTATCCAAGCAGTTGTCATCCACAGCTTCAAACTTCAGGCTATTAAAACTCAATTTATTGAAAACTTAAAAAGTGAAGCTGACAAAATGCAAGCTTCACTGAAATGCTGAAATAATTAGCCTAGTAATTAACATCCACAACTTCAGGCTTCAAGTTGTTAAAGCACAGTAAATAGATGCTTTGTAAGCAAAGCTGACAAAAACATATACTTCACTGGAGTGTAAAAAGCTGATGAAATTGTCTAAACGATCCAAGCAGTTGTCATCCACAGCTTCAAACTTCAGGCTGTTAAAACTCAATTTATTGGAAACTTAAAAAGTGAAGCTGACAAAATGCAAGCTTCACTGAAATGCTGAAATAATTAACCTAGTAATTAACATCCACAACTTCAGGCTTCAAGTTGTTAAAGCACAGTTAATAGATGCTTTGTAAGCAAAGATGACAAAAACATATACTTCACTGGAGTGTAAAAAGCTGATGAAATTGTCCAAACGATAAGCGCTTTCGGCAGATGCCTTCTTCAGATCATATAAAAGTGTGGTTAGCTCTTCCTGTTTATAAAGGAAACACAATCAAGAGCTGGTAGCTAATTGTCTTTGGTGTTCTTAAAGGCACAGGACAAAAATAAATGTTCAAAGTGGAGATTTGTCTCCTATAATGTAGTTCAATGTTAGAAATGCTGGAATCATGTATTAATGTTTGGTAGGTTTCTTCTAGATTTTAGAACAGGTCTGAGAGGTACTATTGTATTAAGACCTGGGGGTCGATTGGCTCTAAAACCGTTGATCCAAAAGATCTCTCTCAATTCTGTCCTGTTATGGACATCTCCTTCCCTGATGTTTTGGGTAACCACTTCCACTGCTTTAAACAAGAAATTATGCGTAGGATGGAGCAATACGTGTGCTGCTAAGGCATTATGTGGAACTTTCTGATCAATGTCTCTGACATGTCGTAGAATACGATCCTTTAATCATTGGTCAGTTTTACCAAGATAAAAAGCTTGGCACTTGCGACAGGTAGCGAGATAGATAATATGGCTAGTAGTACAATCAGCATAAACATCGAAATTAAAGTTACGTCCAGATACTGGATGGAGAAAAGTATTACTAGTATCTAAGTAAGGACAAGCGTTGCATCTGCAGCATTTAAAAGTACCTTTGTGGTCTGATAGTGGACCACCATGTTTAAAGTCATCTTTGTGGCATAATAATCTCTTGATATTCTTTTTATTCTTATAGAGAAACCTGGGTCTCTCTCCAACGATGTTCTTTATCATCCGCTGTCAGAATCGGCCAAAATTTCCTGATCACTTCACAGACTTGTTGATTGTCTGAACTGTAAGTGAGCATACATCTAAGTTGTTGAGGTGTTGTGTCATTAGACTGTCTTCCTTAAGCTTATTCAGACCTCTCTGAGTAATAAGGTTGACCTCTTTGCTTTCTATAGGTTTGCACCTGTGAAACTGGTGGAAAATTATTTTCCTGGTAAGCCCTATCCTTCACATATCTACGTAGATTGGATTGCTCTACCAAGAATTCCTCCTCATCAGTACATAGTCTTGAGACTCTTAAGATTTGGTTGTCAAAGATGTTATCAAAAATATGTCTTGGATGCATGCTCTGCCTGTGTAAGAAATGATTTTGCCAGGTCTCTTTCCTATGCATCCCAGTAGAGAGACCTTGAGTTGGATGTAAATGTATCTTGACATCCAAGAAATCTATGACTGAGGATGAGTGTTTCATTTTGAACTCAAGGAAGTCAGTGCTGTTGTTAATGAAGCTGACAAAAAGATCCAGTTGGTCAATACCTCCTTTCCATAAACAAAAAACATCATCCACAAATTGCCCATAGTAGACAAGTTCATTCTTCCAGATATTTCCATCACTGAAGATTGTTTTAAATTCCCACTCAGCCAAGACTAAGTTTGAATAACTGTTGGCACATGGAGTTCCCATGGCCACACCCCAGGTTTGCAAATAAAATGTATCTCCATACATAAAGATGTTATTCTCAAGGACTAATTCCAGCAGAGAACAAAGAGGTTCCGTTGTTAAATTATGTCTAATCAGAAAATCATGTAAGGCCCTCAGGCCATACTCATGGGGGATCAAAGTAAAGAGACTGGTTATGTCCATAGTTACAAGTAGAAGGTTATCAAAACCATCCAGAGACTTAACAGTGGAGAACAAGTCTTTCAAGAAGCTGCCTGTATCCTTTAAGAAAGTGGTAGCATAAGGCAAAGCTTTCTTGAGTTCATTTTCAGCATACATGGATATGGATTCAGTGATCCATCCTCTCCGAGAGACAATGGGATGTAAGGGAGGGTCCAAAAGATCTTTATGTATCTTAGGTAATCCACCAATGATGGGAAACATAGGATGAGGTGTTTCAAAAAATTCATATAAATCTTGACTGATCCTTCTTTCCATCAATAGATCATAGGTGCTCCCTCTGATACGTTCAATTCTCTGATTTACTTCTTTCTTACTCAATTTGCGATAAGTCATGTTGTCATCCAACATCAGTGAAACTTTATTACGATACCAGTCTGCATCCATCACTACTATGCAGCCACCTTTATCTGCTGGTTTAATCACCAAGCTACCTGTCCTTCTCAACTGTTGGAGAGCCTCTTTTTCTTTCCTGTTCAAGTTATAGAAACAATTCTTAACTTTATCTGTTGTACCTCTCACCTTGTTTATCTCATCCTCACACAATTTCATAAAAAGTTCTACTTGAGGAGGATTAACTGGAGTAAATAAACTCAATTTCTTATAGGTCTGCTGTTCTTTCGTAGAACCTTCTCCAAAAATACACTTCAGGGACACGTTCCTGCAGAACAACCTAACATCCGTCATGAATTCATTCACATCAGAAGAAACAGCTGGAATAAAACTCAGTCCCTTATTTAACAGGCTGATAACATCAGGATCCAGTGTGATCTTGGATAAGTTGACTACTAAGTCATTGCCCTCAATATTTAGTCCAAAAACTTCTTCCATTTGCATTCTTGACTCTGCATCCTCTGTGGCCTGTACGAATTCTCCCTCACAAAAACCGGCAACGGCCAGTTTACTGGTAGGTGTGTCGTCACTTCTTTGGGTCTAGTGGCAAAATTAATGGTGGTGTTGGAATTACTACCATCATTGGTATCGTTAGCACCAGTACCTCCCAGATCCCTGGTGACAATATCAGTGCTAACAGTAGGAACCTCCTCTCCTGTAGATGAAGTCAAGGAGGGAAAAGAAGTTGATGAGGTAGTAGTTGTTCGAGAAGGATGCAAAGTGTTAGCAGTCTCTTTTACAGCCAAACCTTGTATGGCTTTCCTTTGTTTAGTAGTAGAAAAATGGGCACATCCTCGATTGGTGTTATCCTCTCTAGGCCATTCAAAGATATGACCGTTAGTGAAATCCCTATGATCTCGATTCAGTTTACCCATTTTTTGTAGTTTAAGCTTATTGTCATAAGTGTTTAAGTTCACTTGTAACTGTTCAGTCTGGCATAAATGCTGGTCCTGCAAATCACAACGTTCCAGTTCTTCTTGTTTCTTAGAAATATAAGAGGAAATTTGTTCTTCCTCAGGTTTAAAAAAATCAATGAGCAGCCTCATGTATTTTTGGCTAGTTTCCAAATTAATCCTTTGCCATTGGGCTAACAGCTCTGGATAGGTGTTTCCATAAGAGGGAAGGCATTTAACTCTCATTCCTCTTGGCACTATCTGATGAAATAGGCAAGCTTCCAAATGGAAGTGTTGCCATTGAAGCCTTTTAAGGCGATAAGCAGCATTTTCTACTTCACAAAGCGTGTCAGAAAAACTAGCATCTACTGCAAGTTTGTAGTATTAGGTGCTAAACAGTCACTACTAAAATTAATAGTTAAAAGTGGATTCGCAATGTCTCTAGAAAAAACAGGAAAATTGCATGATTTCGCTTTCACTGCTGCTCCTGTTTGCCCTTCTGCCATATGTAGAGTGGGAGAAACAAACAACAAAACAGGAAATAAATTCTCCTCACCACTACTAAAGACACTGAGAGTAGACAAATGAACAAAGAAAAAAGACCTTAGGTGTCATCCACAGCTTCAGGCTTCAGACTGTTAAGACACAATTTATTAATTGCTTAAAAAGTGAAGCTGACAGGATGTAAACTTCACTAGAATATGATGAACTGAAAAAAGTTAACTTTCCAAGCAGTTGTCATCCACAGCTTCAAACTTCAGGCTGTTAAAACTCAATTTATTGGAAACTTAAAAAGTGAAGCTGACAAAATGCAAGTATAGTTTTTTGTCTTCATTTATTTGCTTTTTAGTATAATTGTGAAGGTATACTGAATTCATTTACAGCATCGTCTATGGGGAGAACATTTAGGAAGCTCTAGTAAATAGATGATAGTGTAGTAATGAAAATTTCTAGGTTAAGCTTGGAAAGTTTGCATGTTATTTTGCAAATATGCTGTTTATCTGGATGTGTGAGATGTCTGATCATATAGATTGGGAGATGATCACTGAGAAAATCTGACATTGTACCTGTGGTAGAGTATTTGCTAGGGTCTGATACTAGGATCCAGTCTAATAGAGAATTTGATGTCTTGCCATAATCTGTAGGGCTATTAATTATTTATGTGAAACCATATATGTTCTTGCTAGATGCAAGGGAGTTAGAGTTTATGTCTAACCAACTGACATTCACATCACCTAGTAGTATTTTTTCTTGTGGAAATGTTATGGATATCCAATGTAGGATGTGTTGCCGTATAGCTATATATATATATAGTTATGAGGGATTTAAAGGACAGTGATATATGTGTGTGTGTGTGTGTGTGTGTGTGTGTGTGTGTGTGTGTGTGTGTGTGTGTGTGTGTGTGTGTGTGTGTGCATGTGTATATGTTTATAATTGTTTATTTTGAGGAAAGCAATAAGAATCTCTGGTGACCTGAATTTTGGTATTGGTCTGCTTTAAGGGTGAGATGCTGTAGGTGCTGGGAAATATTAAAGCAATACCACAACCTTTCCTCTTTAAACGGTCATTATGGATGATATTATAACCACAAGGTATAATTTCTGAGTCATTTATGCTGGGTTTAAGCCAACTTTCAGTTACAGCAAGAATGTCAGCCTTATGTTGGGTAATACAGGTATGTAGTTCAGCAGTTTTGTTTTCTGTGCTTCTAACATTTACTGCAGCAAGAAATAGATCACCAGGGTTGGGAATTGGCTGTTGCTGGGTTAGAAAAGTGTGTAGGAGAGAATTATCTTTGTGTTCATTTTGATAGGTGGGGCCAGGGTTAGTGTATATCTCCTCCTAGAAGGATTTTATTATATTGAGGAGTTATGCATACTTGTTTCTTGGAGAAAATTCTTACACTTAATTTTGTTTTGGTTTGAGTTGAAGCACAGTTAATCAGTCTATATTTAAAATAAAGATGAAGGGCAATATTAAATAGGTTTGGTGCAATGTGTGGACAGCGTAAAGAGGAAGTAGGTATAGGTGGTTGGGACAGAGTTAGTACTACATTACCTTAGATAGCACTTAAAGTACATGCTGACAGTTTTTGTAAAGACAGTATTTTGTTTGTGTAGGCCAGAAAATATTTATTAATAAAGTAAATTTATAATACAGTAATTTCTGTAACAATATTAGCTGTGTGTAAAAGATGGCTTAACTCAATCCGGCACCACACCCTACTCAGGGTGGAGGTTGATAGAGGGGGTTGGGAGGTGCAGTGTCAAGTGAATGATCAGCACATAGCTGAGTGAGAAATGACCATTTATATTACGTCTGTATGCAGTTTTAAAACATCTCTTTATATGCTTACAGTTATTAGGTATAAAACTATCAAAGCACACATTATTGTACCAACATATACATAAAGCTAAGGAACAGAAAACTTCCTTGAATTTCTATATTTTTCTGTGTGTGTACACCTTCTGACTGAACAAAATTCAGACTGTTACATGCAAATTGTAACTTTTTAAAATATCATTCCATGAAACAGACAAGTTGCTCACATCTATAAAAGTTGACAACTTATTTAATACTTGCAGGAAAGGGAAGATTGCCACGGTTTGAAAATTCAGATAGTAATAAATGTTTAAATGAATGCATAGTAAGTGCAACAGTGAATTAAATGCCTTGCATATTAGTAATAGCTATATCAGTAAAAATAAAGGAAAAAGTGGTAAAACACAGGTAAATAACAAT
Source organism: Protopterus annectens (assembly GCF_019279795.1). Taxonomy (NCBI): domain Eukaryota; kingdom Metazoa; phylum Chordata; order Ceratodontiformes; family Protopteridae; genus Protopterus; species Protopterus annectens. The sequence goes on along the minus strand of NC_056726.1, from coordinate 1,998,516,931 downwards.
TGTCTTATGTCTTTTCTTTCTAGCTGATGATGAGATAACGAACAGCAAATGAGAACTACGACAAACTCAGGAAACAAATTCGAGAACCAGTTACGGAAACCACAGAACTTCAATAAAATGATAAAACATAATAATATAACCAACGAACACAATTAGATAAAGCTCTTTTCATCTAGTTAATAACTAGACTTCTTCAGAATTATTATTAACTAGACAAAAACTGCTTTATCTAACTCTGTTTGTTGGTTATATTATTTTTTATCATTTTATTAAAGTTCTGTGGTATCTGCAACTGGTTCTCAAATTTGTTTTCTGATGATGAGATAAATTATAATAGGCATTAGCAGACTAGGAGAATGACTAGACTGGTTGAAGTCACTGGTAAGCATGAATAAAGTAGTAAATAGTATTCTGTGTTTAACTGAATTCATTTATATATATATATATATATATATATATATATATATTTATAAATATATATATATATATATATATATATATACACACACACACACACACACACACACACACACACACACACACACACACACACACACACACAGACACATATGTGTGTGTGTGTGTAAGGAAATAATTTATAAAAGGTGATAACTGAATCACTATAGTGTATTCAGTACATTACTGCAACCAGATGTAAAAGATTCGTATAAATGTAATATTCCATGTTTAACTGATTTCATTCCATCCATCCATCCTCAACCCCTTTTCCCATTTTTACACAATGTATATAAAGAAATAATTTATAAAGAATGGTTACTAAACCAATACAGTAGGTTACTAAACCAAATTCTACAAGTATAAAAAATATGTTAGAGAAAAGGAAAATGATTACCCCACATACAAGTAATAAAAGGTTGGGAATATTTAAATGTGGTAGGTGTAATCAGTGTCCGTTTATTACTAATAAAAGTGAAATTTTCCTGAAATGTAGAAATTTATGGATTAAAAGCAAGGGCTCATTTAATTGTGACACTAAAGGAGTGGTGTATCTGGTAATATGTGATAACTGTCCCTCCTTCTATGTAGGAAAGACCGAAAGGGAGCTAAGAAAAAGAATGTATGAACACTCCTATGACATTACAAGAGAAAAAGAGACTAATGCTCTCTTCAAACACAGTAGGAATTGTGTGGGTTGTAATTTTTATTTCTTCGTCCTTCAGCAAGTTAAACAAGATGTTAGGGGAGGTTTATGGGAAGACATTTTAGAAAGTAGAGAGTTGTGGTGGCAGGTGTATTTAGAAGCGGGGAAAAAGCCTGGCCTGAATGATTTTTTAAGTATTGTACCCTTATTAAAGCTAAGAGCAAATAAAATATAAAGGCAATATGAGTCTCTGACACAAGAGGGAGAAGTTCCCAGGTTTTACTTATGTATATATATTTTTTAAATCAAAACTTTTATCAATATTTATAAAACATAGGGTTTATGAAATATTTTATCAGAAATCATATTTTCATATATTATGTAAACATCAATGTTGTCTAGTCATTTTTATGTAATAATGTTTGTATATCGCTATTAGTCATGGTGTTTCGGACGTGACTTTTCATTCTGTCCTTGTCAATAAATTTACGAAAGAAGCTTTAAGTGTTCTTGCTGGCTGTTTGCACTCAGTATAGTCATTGGTTTTGTTGAGTGCTTTCCACTGGTGTTTTTCCAGAAATTGTAGTTTATTGGCCGTCTGGGCAGTTTTTCCATGTCTTTCAACATTCTGTTTGTAAGCTTCTGAGCGGTGCCAAAGTCTGCTCTTCAATTTTTCCCTTAGATCTGCTAGTTCTCTCCTCTCCTGCACTTTTACCTCCAGGCATGTCTAAAGGTCAGTACCCTGTGCTTTCTGCTATGAACCTGGTGAACTTGGACATCCTGAGGCAATGTAGCAACTGCCTCATGTACACCAACAACGCTCTCCTCTTACCTTCCAACACTCAGACTTGTAAGAGATGCACTCATATATCCAAATTGGAAGCCATGCACTCTCCAGCCAAGACTGGAATAGCTGGTCAAGAGGAGAAGGTCAACACTTGCACCACACCACATGGAACACATAGCACTCCAGAACACACACCAGCACTGCCCTCATATAAAAACACAAACCACACACCCACCTTCACGGAGGCTCTCAATCGAAATCTACCCAAACAGTAGAGACCTCCAAGGCAGACACGCACTCGACCACAACACAACACTAATCACAGGACCACAGGTGTTATTAAATGTCAATTCTAAGTTGACCTTACGTACAAAAGTTTTAAGATCCAAAATTAAATTCAAGTCACACCTTCTGTTAGGTACAAAATTAAAACGTTCTGAAAAAAGGTTAAAGTGCTCAACAGTAAGATTGATGTTACTGTAGTTGAAAATATGGTAACCTCCATAAGTGTGTTTAAAACCGTCAGCTGTAGCAATGTGTGAGAGAGAATCAGAACCTGCCTTTTGCATGACCCCCCCCCCCGTTTTCCTCCACGAAAGGAATGGTTGTGGTTGTAGTAGTGTAAATTTTGATTCCTAAGTCTCTCAGACCTCTGGGGAATCTACAGCCCCTGAGAGTCTTCTTCGTCTATGTGTTCACCTAGATGATCATTATTCAAAGGGTAGTCTGTGTAAGAGCCCCCACTGTCATCACTGTGCGCCATATTTCTACCCCTATTTGGTATAGGGTAACATTTTTTGTCCCTGTATTCTAAAATGTCCCTATTTAACTTCATAATTTTTCTTTTAACTGCCAATGAACATTTCTTGTCCCCATCCTCCAAAATGTTGTAGTATTTTAGTTTTTCAGGTCACCCATAGTGTATTTGTTCATATTCTCTATCTGTGAGTTTAAATTGCCCATAGTAATCTCATTCTGTCTAATAATAAGTTTAACAACATCCAAACAACATCTGTTAAACAATTCAATTAGTTCATCAAAAATGTCAGAAGTTGTAGTAATGTTATTTGGAAATTTATATACCCTTAACCCTTTGAGGACAATGCCCCTGTTAAGGCACTCCTTTAAATAATCATTGTCAATGCATAACATTTTAAACTTTGTTATTAAATCAGATAGTCTACTTATACACTTATGATAACTTTCCCTTTCCCCAACAGACTCAACCATAGATTCAGTTGTATCAAATACATATCTGGTATTTAACCAGCTTTTAAAGTCTCTATTGTTTACAGCTGAAGCTGTATTATTGATAACTTCACCTTTATTCTGTACTGCTCGTCCATTGCCTCCATCCAAAATGCCATCAGTTGCAACATTGTTAATGCCAGCAGAAACGGCGCCAGAAAAAGAAAGGTTTGAACTTCCCAAGCTACGACCAGCTTGTATTTGGCTATGGGAGGCAATACTGCCCAAATTGGATCGCCCCCCATTGTCACTGTCACAAAGGGATGCTACAGGAGGCGATGCACTTCGTAACCCTTCTTGATTACAAGGAATAGATCCACCAGATAACAAACCAGCCAACGAATGGCCGATAGGAGTTAACAGTTCCACCAGCTGAGACAGCTGGCCAGTAAGCCTTCTGGTTTCCCCTATATCATCGTTCCTTTCTCCCAGAAGTGGAGGTGAGGATTCAGTACTCTCCATACCTTGTACTAAAGCCAATAACCACAGTTTCTGTTATAACTGATTATTAGTATTTTTCCCATGGATTTTGGGAGTAATGCCCCTTTTGTAAGACACACTATCAACAGGGAATGGGAGAAATTCCTTAATTTCACTCATTTGACTACCTTGGGAAAAGAACCCTTGAACTTTGTATTTAGGAAGGGCAGGAACCTTAAGGACCTGTTCTAGTCACACACACACCTGTTAGAGAGACTAAACGTAAGAAATTTGGTACCTTCAAGTGTGGTGCTTGTGCACAGTGTGTGCATATTGTTGACTCTAACAAAGTACACATTCAAAGTAGGGGGAGAGGTGTCATTAGTAGTGCTTTTTCCAACTGCAATACCAACAGAGTTGTTTATTTGGCTTCCTGTTCACTATGCCAGGCATTTTACATAGGGAAAACGGAGCGTAGATTGAGGAAGTATATATATATGAGCACTACTATGACATCAGGACATCTAATGAGAAAAATGCCTTGTATAAGCACACCTTGATTTGTGCGGGTGCTAATTTTGTATTCTTTGTGGTTGAGCAAGTTCCTATGGACATTAGGGGTGGCCCTTGGGAGGCTCGCCTTGAGTACCGGGAACTTTTTTGGCAGGTTACTCTTGATTCTGGGAGACCACCTGGGCTCAACAAGTATATCAGCATTGCCCCTCTTTTAAAACTTAGAGCAGCTAAACTGTGATTTTATAACCTATTGGTTAAAATGTGCACCAACATCAAATTATGCTAAACTTGTATTGCACTGTAAAAAATTATTTATTGTGCTTTTATGTAGTTTTACTACAACAGTTAAGTATTGGTGCTATATGGTTACAGCATTTTATTCTTTTTTATGTCTTATATTGACATTCAGTTACTCTATCATAAATTTATACTTTATGTACTTTAAAATTCTTGCTTCTCACACAGGAGACCTGGGTTCAATTCTCGGCCAGTTGGATGTGGGTTACCTCTTAGCCACTAGATGGTAGTATTTACATACTGTGTTAAACTATTATATATTTTTTTTAAATGTTTCTACATAAAACTTTTTTACTGAGTCACTTTTTACCTGAGTAACTTATTTGTATATTATTTTTATAATTGTTCAAGTGGTTTTAAGGTATGCTCAAAATATGAGCAACACTAGTGAATGTATTTTTAAAAATTTTTGCCATCTCACAAGAAATATTTTGATGGAACTATGGAGTTTTACCTACTCAGTATGTGGTTCTAATTAACTTAATTAATTTGGTTCACATGATTGGATGAAACTTTTTGAATTTATTTTTAAAAGGAACTTGTAAGTTTGATGTGTGTTATCTGATGAAGTCTGACTTGGTTTGGACGAAAACGACTCTTCTATTTTACTGGCATTAATTATTGTGTGGAATAAAGCCGTTTTTTTAATACATTGTGCTGTCTCTCCACTTGTGTGCCTTTCTTTACTTGATTTTGGCTTTTTTGGGCACACTACCCTTGCAACTGTGGTCCCCAACCATGTCCCAAGACTCACATTCCATGTTCCTAAGCACCCTGAAGAATATTAGGGTCCAACCTAACACTCTCATTCTGGGCAACTTCAACTACCCCTCCATTAACTTGGAAAACTACCCATGTACCAATACATTTGCCCAACATTTCCTGTTAATTCCAATGCCCTGGACCAGCTCGTTCTTACCCCCACTAGAGGTAGCAACATCCTTGAGCTGGTCATTACTAACATGGACGACCGTTGCTCTACACCAATAGTCAACTCCTCCCTGGTTAGATCCGACCACAAACTAATCACCTTGTAAATCCACATCCTCTCACCCACCCCCACAAAGGTAACTACCATGAAAAGCTTCTCTAAAGCTAACTTTGGGCTCCAAAAAACAGAATAAATGGCTAACTTCACGGCATCCATGCAAATGGAGAATAGTTGCATGACTGCCGAATCATACACCAATGCACTGTATGAACATGTACACAAATTCATGGATCTCACCATACCCAATAGAACCAAGATGCTCTCCTCCAAAAAAAAGGAAGCCAATCTGGTGGTCCGCTGTCATAAACAAACTCTACAAAAGAAGGAGGAAACTGATGTGCAATAAGGTGAAGTCCCAAGACTGGAAAATCTCCCTTATCAGCTTCAACAAAAAGTTGAGATCCCTCATAAAATCTTCTAAAGCTAGCTATGAAAACAGAATTGCAGCAGATAGTAAAGACAAGACAAGGCCTTCTATAGTTATGTAAAGAATCTCTATGGCAATACCCATATTTGCTCAGAGCTACTGCACAATGGTACCTCCTATACCAAGCCAAGAGATATTGCCAATATACTGGCCAACAGATTCAGTGCCAACTTTACCCCTGTCTCGCCCCCAAAGGACTAATCACAATACCAGTAGATTGCCAGGCACCCAGCATTACTGCTGCACAGGTTAAAACAGCACTGTCCAAGTCCAAGAATACAGCTTCTATGGGACCTGACAATATCCCTGGCTGTGTTCTACATGAACTACAGGGTGAACTGGCACCACACCTGTATGCTCTGTTCAATCACAGCCTCACCTCAGGCTTTTTCCCTACCGAATGGCGCACTGCTACAGTCATCCCTGTCCACAAAGGAGGAGCTACTACAGACCCTGGGAACTATCGCCCCATTAGCCTGATGAGTCTGATATGCAAAGCTATGCAACACATCATCATGGACCTAATAAAGAAGGATATAGGGAATCTCCAAACTCTGGATCCCACACAGTTTGGTTTTGTGAAGGGTAGATCACACCTGCTCAACTTGGTCGACTTCTCTGAGTCATTTACCAGACCTGTGGATGAAGGCAAGGTGGTTCATACAAAAAGCTCCAAATGTGGAAAAGAATTACATGATGTAAAATAAAGCAGCCAGGCATACAAACACTTCACCTTTATACAACTCACTCACAAATTACAATCCAATCACAAATTACATCCAATTAAGCAATTAAAAACACTTAATGCTTAAAGCAGACATTTCCTGTTTAGTTCATTATTCAGCCCCTTAGGAACTAATGTTTTGTATAAAGGTGAAATGTTATGGGTACCTGTTTGTATTCCAAGAAGGTGGTGACACAGAGGCACTGGCATAAAGTACTGTTTTTTTTACTGCCTAGCTGCTTTATTTTACAACATCTAATTCTTTTCCACATTTGGAGTTTTTGGTTGTTGCATCAATTTGCAGTGTGGAGGTATTGGTGTGGTTTTTCAAGGTGGTTCATACAGCCTATCTTGATCTGGCTAGGGCCTTTGATACCATTCCCCACTCAGGAATCATAGAAAACACACTAAGCTAGGCATCAACCCCTATATCACTAGGTGGGTTGCAAATTGGCTCACAGATAGAACCCACAGTCTGAAAGTAGATGACTCCAAGTCAGACTGTCGACTAGTCATGAGTGGAGTCCCACAGGGTTCGGTCCTGGGTCCTCTCCTGTTTGGTATCTACTTTTCTGAAGTCCAGGCCAACACAAAGGGACTCTGGCTCACAAAGTTCGCAGATGATTGCAAGTTGGGAGCTATTAATAACTCCCCAAGTGATGTTGACATCCTCCAGAATGGCCTTACTGAGACCAACGATTGGTGTCAGAACTATGGCCTTAAGCTTAATGCCAAAAAAAGTGTCGTCATCCCCTTTGGGAAAAACCCAGTTCCCACAAATTACCACATTGATGATAGTTCACTGAACACAGAAGGCATTATAAGAGATCTTGGAAAACAGGTTGACAGCAGTTGTAATCACCACATTGCCACTGTGGTCAGAAAGTCCTTCTATATGGCACATCTCATTACTAAGAGTTTTGCATCCAGAAAGAAAGAGGTCATTGTCTCCCTCTACTCTTCTCTCATTAGGCCAATCATTGAGTACAATGCCCCATTTGGCATGAACCTCACTAGACACCTGCAACAACTGGAGAGGCCGCAAAAGTACCTCACAAAGAGGATTCTAGGCCTTAAACACTTGTCCTATATGGACAGATTCAAAAAACTCCAACTATTCTCTGTCTCATATTGCCTAGCTAGAGGCAATCTCTGCTTGACTTGCAAAGCCATGTCTGACCCAGCTCTGTTAGAAATGCTACATCTAAAGAAATCCCAATCCCTCTGCACCACACGCTCCAGAGACCTCAACCTCATTACCACAATCAACAGAATGTACTGGATGGACAGATTCATAACTCAGTGACTGCCCATGCTATGGAATAGACTTCCCATACATGTCAAGCAGAGCACCTCGCTGACCCTCTTTAAGAGAAATCTTGATAAATGGATGGGAAATACAAAATTCACCCCGGGGATAACTCCAATGGCTCTACTCAACAGAGGCACTGGGAACTAAGGTTGAGTGGCACGATGATAGGGTAATCCTATGGCTAGGCTTGTAAAGGCCCCAGGGCCATTAGCCCAGTACACACCTGTGAACCTGTCGACCTATATGTCAATATATCGGTGGAGTATTCTGTCTTTAACTGATTTTAAAATATGTAAGTATTTATAAAAGCTGGTGTCAATGCAATATTGCAAACAAATGCATATCAGGCAAAAATATGATCATTTATATAGTACACATCAAAATGTAAGCCCCACCAAACTTTGACAGCAATAGACTCTTTCTTCACAAATATGCATAAGCACTTCTCATATCATCCTTCCCATTCCCACGTACACATAATCACTTTCCAAATTAGTATTCCCATGTATGCATAAACAGTACTTGTACACTCTATTTTACTTTAATAAAGATTTATAAAAATAAAATTATTTTAAGGTAAGAAATTAAATGTGTATAACATTATACGTAAATTTATGGTATGTATTTTCTCTTTTGTCTCTCTCTCTCTCTCTCTCTCTCTCTCTCTCATGGGTGCCAGAACCATAGAGCCAGTGGGAGGGGAGCCCCCTCCCCCCACTTTTATAGCTGCAAGATGTATTGGGAAAATTAATGAAGTGGTGCTTTCATGCTAACGTGGATTTGCGAGCAGAAGTTTAACTAAATTAGCTGTTCTTGTTCTCTTATTGCTCTGTGTTACAGGAGTTATGCTGCCGCTGTTCTGTTGGTGCTGCCAGAGCCAGAGTCATGCCAGTAAGGCAGGAGTTATGCTGCTCCTGTGTGTGTGTGTGTGTGTGTGTGTGTGTGTGTGTGTGTGTGTGTGTGTGTGTGTGTGTGTGTGTGTGTGTGCGCGCGCGCGCGCAAAATGCCCCAGTTAGGTATACCTGTTGGTTAGTGTTACTCAGGCTCAAATAAGAGCCTGAATTCTCTACTCATACCACCACTTGTGATTCAGGGAATTGAGTCCATAACTCTCCACTGTCCAGATTTTCACAGAATATTTGGCTCATACTTTTGGTCTGTTCCTCTTAAAATTTGTGGTTTTCTGGCAAATCAGTGAGAAATGAATTCACTAAATAATGATAGCCCTTTAAGTTTCAGTCTTCCTGTCTTTCAGGAAACACATGGTAACACAAAACACTTTATTTTAGCAACTTTCTAAGATTATACAACCAATATTTAAAATGTGTCCCTGGTTTTGGGCCTTTGCCCCTCCCCCCCAATAAAGTCTGGCTTTTTCCAGATTTCTTGTGCTGCGAAGTTGAGAGATTTAGTTGAGTGTCAAGTGTAATTTACAAGGAGCTGAGAGCTTCAAGGGAAGATATGTTTAGTGCTACTTATGCTAAGTTGTTTGCATTGTTAGTAGCATAACAGGTAGTATACTTGCATTTGATGCACAAGGCTGTGGGTTCTACTCCCACACTATGCAGATGGATCACTGATACTATCCTGTGTTGTACTTTAAAGGGAGTGGAAGCTGCAGTCTTATGAATGTTCTCCTTTGGAGGAGTTACCTAGTAACTATAGTTTGCCATCCATTTTCCATTGCAAAATTATTAGCTTATCATTTTTTTAATGTACCATAGGCAATTTATTCTTCAAATGCAACAGGCACTTTATTTGTAGATGAATCAATGAAATTTTATTTTATTATTTATCATTTGTTAACCAAGAAAGTCCGACTTGGAACAAAGTAAATTTTCAGCGAAGGCCTGGGGAGAAATGCTCCAGATGCATGCTTTTGTAACATGGAAGGAAACCAGAGCAAACCCACACAATGCAGGGAGGACATGCAGACTACACACAGAAGGTACACCAGCTGAGAACTGAACTGGAGAACCTCTTGTTGCAAGGCGACAACGCTACCACGGCACCACTGTGTCATCAGGTGTTTGCTAGTAGTACCATCTTCATTAGTTACAGATCCCTTCAGTGTGGAATTATTTAGATGACTTACTTCTGCAGAGATTTTGCATATTGACTGATATTGGTGGATTGTAATGACAGAAGTTTGACTGACCATTTACGGTTGACATTTTCTGAAATGGGCAGTATTTTTCATTATTGGTTCATACATTTTGTTTCATTGCTTACTAGAAGACTGTTCCAAACTACAAATTTAAAACACATTCTAACAAGTGGTGCTATATTATATAAGGAATATAATTTAATACAATCAGGTTAATGCAATCAGGAAGGTGAATCCAAGAACGCTGACATGTATGCTTGCTCACAGGATGCAGGAGATCAAAATAGAGAAAGAGACCAGTCACCAATGGAGTCCCCCAGGGTTCGGTGCTGAGACTTTTTCTGTTTGACATATACATCTTAAAAGTAAAAAGAAATACCAAAGGGCTTTGGGCCCGACTAAGTTTGAGATAACTGCAAACTAGGAGCAGTTATTGAATCCCCAAATGACTTAACCATCATGCAGGAAGGTTTATCACAAACAATAACTGGTGCCAGAATCATGACTTGAAACTAAATACATTATCATATCCTTTGGGAAATCACCTAATCCAGGGAACTGCCAAACTGACAATACCCCCCGAGAACTGACCCAGTTGTTTGGCATTTGGGAACTTGTATGTACAGTGCCGTAACTTTTGACCAACATGTGCCCAGAGTCATAAGAAAGTCTTTCTATATTGTACAGTTTAGAAACAAATTGATTGTGACTAGATCTAGAGATGTTATTGTCACCCTTTACAAAGCCCTCATTAGGTCAAACATTTTGTATAATGCTCACTTTGGCATGTATCTGTCCAGACCCATGCAACAATTGGAATACCCACAGAGATACCTTGCTAAAGGGATACAAGTCCTAAACAATAGATCTTGCATGGACTACCTCAAAGATTTATCACTATACTCAGTATCCTACAGTGCTTAGAGGTGACTTGTCTGGCATACAAGGCATCCTCTGACCTAATACAGATGGACCTACTGAACATCATCAAGTCAAATGGCATCAGAAATACTAATACTCAGTCCAGGTATCTAAACTAAATGCTGTGGAGAGATGGATATATATCAGATAGGCTGCCACTGTTCCAGAACAGACTATCCATTCAAGTAAAACAAAGCTCATCCCTGTCCATATTCAAATGCAACTTGGATCTAAGGATGGGTAATAGAAAATGTACTCCGGGATTGCCCCTCATCTACTAATAGATAGAGGCAGTTCTTAAATGCTGCATCCCTTACATGGGTCCCCTCAAATTATCTATAGTATGATCACATTTATTCTCACTAGGGCTAATATACAATTATCAGCCATGAGATAGGTAAAACCAATCAGGAAATTTTAATTCAAGCACCAAAAGGGAAATTGGCTAAGGTTAAAATGTCCTCCAAGTGAACCTATGTTGTGGTAATCAATAGTTTTTTAAAAAATTTGCCCTTTTTACATCACTAAGTGCCTCTCTCACCCCCCCCCCCAGTCTTCAACAGCTTCCAGTGCCTCTGCTTCTCTCTTGTCCACTATTTTCTCTGTTTTTCTTATTTTAATTATGCATACCTTTCTCCTTTTCACCTTCTTTCTCTCCCATTTATGTTTATTTTTTTTCTACAGATTCAAATTCTTCAGTTGTAGCTCAGGCATGTACCACCAAAGTTAGGGAGTGTTCACCCTTTGCCCATCCAGGGATGTCCTCTCAGGGTTTTTTGACACTGATCTTGTAGGCATCCCAGAATACTGTAGCCATCACAAGATTCACTGAATGTGGGCATAACGCTTGGTTGAAGATGTGCTGGGATAGGTCATGGACAGAATGCTTCAGCCAACTGAGGCCTCTCTTCAGTGAGTTGAAGACTCATTGCCCCAGTTGGTGATGACCACTTCACCAACACAGACCCCTGTCCCCTCAACACTGCAACACCCTCTGACAGCGGAAACCTTTGAGGCTCTCTGGACTGGGGACTCTTGCTAGTATAACTTGTTGTTAACCCTTCTTCCCTTATCCTTTCTCCTACACCCTCTTACCTACTTCCCACCCACACTATTCATTTATATAAAAATGTTAAAAAAAGAGGGTGCACCCCTCCTCCCCATCTCCTCTAGCACAACCCCATTGATGTGTGTCTTGTGTGTTTCCTTCTTTGTTGTGTATCCACTTCTTCAATCTTTCCTATCTCCCCATTTCCATTCTTTAAACCAACAGTGTGTCCACATAAGGATACCCCTATAGAAAATATAAAACACTCCTTTATTTTTTTTTAAATATTTATAATAAAAGCTACACAGTCCCCACTTGCCTTAAGTGTTTCAAATGTACTGTGCATAGCCATGTCCATCTACAATGTCCGAATAAATTCAAAGTTATATGAAGCCTATGGCTTTTATATAATAGTTTGTATATACTTAATACTTAACTTTAGGTACTTTGCACTATTTCTGTAAGTGGGTGTGTTTTGCAAAACACCTTCACTTTTCCTTATTCATCGTGAATGACCGGTGCTTAAATTATTTGCATATGCATGTAGTGGCACTCTTCGTGGATACTGCTAAGTATTAACTAAGTTCTAGGTTATGAAAACTGTCCTAAATCCTCTTTTGAGGATCTCACTTAATTATCTCATTGTGGACTCTGTGACACTGACCATGAAAGGAGGAGGTTTGAAAAACATTAGAGCTCCTGAGTAAAGGGAACTTCTTTTTATTTCAAGCAAAGAAACACATAGGAGAAAGATGCATCAGCATAGTATGGGAACAATTGCCCAAACTACCTTCAGTCTTTACTTACCTTGTAGCTCATATATCAAGAAGCATAGCTGTCCAGGAAATAAGGCACTCCAAGTAACTGCACAATTCATGATCTTGTTCAAAATATTCTCCATATATGGGTCCCCTTAACTCAGACTTGTTTTCACTCAAAGTCTGAGGTCACATTATATTACATAAAGAAAGAAAAAGCATAGTAAACAGCTTTGCACATATGCTACTTCAGCCTATAGTAGATGTTAATTTTCAGAAGTACAGAATACGTACCTGCTATGCTTGCTTCTTGTAAGAAATAAATTATTTTTTCCTTCCGTTTGGCAGTTGAGCACTAATGAGAAAATCCTTCAACCATTTATAACCATACCATGGGACTGATATGTTTTGTTAATGAAACCACTGCATACCTTATCAGGGATGTCGAACATATAGCCAGAGGACTAGAGACAGCCTGCAGAACTTATTTATTAGTGGTCTGAAGTAATACAAGTAACATATTCAAATGTAAAAGTAAGCTTGCTTCTCTTCTCAAAAGTTTCCTGTGATGTTATCTTACAATGTTTAAAGTTCCATTTGCCTGTAAATATCAATGTAACTTCCTAGTATGTTAATAAAGCTTTGGTTTGAATTTTGTGCCCTTACTGATTTTCTTGTTCAGCTGATAGCAAACAGAATGCATTAAAGGAAAGTAAAAGTCACTTAACAAAAATATATTATCCTGCATTATGCCCAGCCCCAGCCTAAGTCGACATATTATGCAAATACACACACAAGCACATCCACACACGCACTAATACACACACACACACACACACACACACACACACACACACACACACACACACACACACACACACACACACACACTCACACTCTTACATTGTTGCCATAGCAATAAATAATGTCATCAGAAAATGTTTCATGTAGACTGTATATATTTATAGGATGATGTCATAATTATTTGTAACACTTTATAACTGTAAGGTAAAGGATGGGATTCACAATCAAGTTGTCTACTATGCAGCACATAATTGCATGAGAAGTGGCCGTTGGCTAAGTTTGGGTTTGTAGCGATTCACAATCCTACACTGCTGACAGAGAATAATGCAAATAACTGCATAACAGGATGCAAATGAAGGGGCACTGAAAATGTAGTCATGGTGATATGCAATTGTATACAAGGTGAACACAGTTACAATTCATAGTTGTAACTGGTGGATGCAGTGCATCAGTGTGCACACAGTATAAAAGGTCAAAGCATGACAAAAATATCTGAGCTGTAGATAGCAAAAATGTTTGGGATCACAGCAACAATTGCAGAATAGGATACAAGAACTATTAATGCTCCTATTCACATGCAGCTGTATGAGGAGATATCAGGTAGCAATTAAAACTATACAGGCAGCAAGTAGTACTTTATCATTTCAGTAACCAAGAGATTATTATACATTTCTGTGTACACCAGGAAAGCAGAAAGAGCTTGAGTGATATATAGCCCACATGCAGAATTTATGGGAACGTGTGGCCTTTCTATCCCTGTGAAAAACTAGGTAATGTATAGCACTCAGTATCCTAGTTTCAGGAACCTTTTAGAGACCAGCCA